>NW_007248568.1:386453-390531 GCF_000164805.1 Carlito syrichta | reverse complement strand
CCTGCGGGGCTCCGGCGATCCTTCCGCCTCAGCCTTCCAAGTAGCCGGAATTACAGGCGCGCACTACCACATCCGGCTAATTTTTTGATTTTATTCTAGAGATGAGGTCTCGCTGCCCAGGCGGGTCTCGAACCCGCGGGCTCAGGCAATCCACTCACCTCAGCCTCCCAAAGGTGCGGGAGTACAGGCTGAGCCACTGAGCCCGGTATTACCTCCATTTTAAAGATGAGAAAATTGAAGCCCTAGAGGACAAAGAGATGGAGGCCCATGTTGACACAACTACTAACTGAGCGTCTGTAGCCCTGAGCACATGCATGTCTTCAACTTCTCAAGCTGGATTGTTTTTACTGTTTGTTTCATTTTTTTCTTTAAACTGAGAATTCCTTTAAATTGATATTGTGTCAAAATTTCTAGCCCTTCAAAGACCCTCAGTCCCTCAATATTCAAAGTGTTTATCCTTCCTTCTCTAAGCCCTTCCACCTCTGGTGAAGGCAGGAGATAGTAACAGGTTCCAGGGACCAGTTTTTCTAAGGCAAGAAGGAACAAGAAGGGACAACTGCAGACAGAAGGGGTCATCCTGCCTTGAGGACTGCCTGGCACACAGTAGGACATCAACAGTTCAATTGTGAATGACAAGTGTGGATTGAAATATATCTAAAAACACCAGTTATGCTTCCTTGGGTTAAAGCAGATTACTAGACAAGAATCGGGACTTTGGGTCAGTCCTACCTCAAAGTTCTAATCTTGCCACTTACTAAGCAAGTAACCTAGGGAAAGTTACTTAACATGGGCGAACCTCCGTTTATTCATCTGTTAAAAAATGCCAATAATGCTAGTACCACCTTAATAAGTTGTTGGAGGATTAACTAAAATTGTACATTAAGGTACTTAGCTCATGTTACAACTCAACACACAGTAGCAATGGTGATGACAATGTTTAGCATATTATTACTTAATGAATTTATATTCTAAGTTTTTTTTTTTTTTTTTGAGTTGGAGTCTCACTCTGTCGCCCAGATTGGAGAGCAGTGGCCGCTCCCGGCCACCACAGCCTTGACCTGCTGCGCTCAGGCAATCCTTCCGCCTCAGCCTTCCAAGTAGCTGGAACTACAGGTGCGCGCTACCACACTCAGCTAACTTTTTTTTTTTTTAATTATTTATTGTAGGGATGAGGTCTCACCAATTTGCCCAGGCGGGTCTCGAACCGGCGGGCTCAGGCAATCCACTCACCTCAGCCTCCCAAAGGCGCAGGATTACAGGCTGAGCCGCCCGAGCCTGGCTATGTTCTAAGTTCTCATTGGCTTCTGTAGTATTCATTTCCGACCTTAGAGGGAAGAACTATGTACACTGGTTAAAGGGTCCTACTGTTTACTATATTGAATCACTAAATATGTTGGTGTACCCATGGTTGTATCTACAACCAAACACACCCTCAAGGGCAAAATTCTAAAAAGCAAAAAAGGCAAAAACAGAAAACCTCTTAGTATGAAATCTTTACCAATATTTGAATTACAAGCATTCAAAAACAATGAATGTATACCAGTCTGGACTATTTACTAGGGAAAAAAAAAAGAAAATTAAGTTTCTGTGATGATACCAACTTCTTCAACTAGAATCAACAGGAAGATTTCTCCACTCAACTAAAAAGACTATCACAAGCATAAGAAAAATGTATTGTATGTAGAGTAATAAGACCTTATGTTTGAAAAGAACTTGCTATACCTTGCAAATAATTTTGTGATATTATTGCATTTGAGTATACAAATTTGTATTCAATGAAATTTAGGTTGTATTTTCTATTGTTTTCCAATGATACTGCCTTTGCCAGTCTGTTATTTTAATATAACATTCCATAATAAAACACTATTTAAAACAGTAACTGACCAGCCGATGGAAAATGTACATGCAGACTTTCATGGCAGATTTTTGAAGTCTTTTTAGAGCACAAGGGTTCACTACATGCAACTTAGGTTTAATTATCAACATTTTTTCTTAAGATTAAAGAACTTAACCTTATAAATACCACATGGTAGTTTAGCTGTTATTGGTTACATTAACAATGATGTGTTATTATAAGAATATAACTGTTGCTCTATTTCCACATCACTGAAATGACTATTGCAAAACTTTCAGCTATGGGTTGATTGTTTTACTGCAGTGTGTATGCTAATCAAAGGAAAGCGCATATCTTGATTTTTTTGGTGTTGTTGCTTATTTCTGATTCATTAGTCTTCAGGTGTAAACCTTTCTTTTTCCCTTCAAGAAACAACCATATATAGGTATAGCTACAGAAATTTTAGAGGTTATTATGTTCCCTCCTTCATGATTTTTGAAACTCTCCAGAGAAAACTTATATGTCATCCATGTACCTCCCCTATACTCCCATTGGTATCTAGTAGGAGTGCCAAATCCCACATTTTCTGGACTTTTAGCCAGGCTGCTCATCAATTTCATAACTTTCACAAGATATGGCCCCCTCTTCCAAATTATAATTAATTCTCAACTGTGTAAACAGTTCAGCTACACATCTTCTCAAACTCTTCATTCTATTATAGGCTCTGTGCTTTTCTTTGCAAAAAGAAAAAGTCCATTGAATGTGTTTTATTTGTATCCCCAACAATATGTTGAGATCAAATGGGTCTGTAATTATCTACCCTTAGTAATAAGGGGAAATAACTGGCTGCATTAAGAGAGTAGTAGGTAGACATCAGAAAATATATTGACACATGCGTTTCTCTTCAGATTTGTACAATTTTAACTTTGGTAAATTATTACCCCTGTACATTTACTGAGAAATATGGTCTTGAAAGTAGGTCAAGACTCAGAAGAGTATTCACCATGTCCTATATCTCATTGCATAGTCCAAGATTCTAATGAAGCTGTGGGATTCCAGAGGGTTGTGCTGCTGTAATGGGGGCGAAAGATGGATGTGGGAAGAAAAGGTCAAAGCTAAGCCGGGTTACACACATGAGGTCTGGGGTCCCCTTTCAAGAGACCATGAGCACAACACATCTCAAAACACAGCACACTTCAAGCATTAGCTGGTATTCGTACACCTGTCACCAAGAGACATCCCTTATAAAAATCAACCAGTAACAAAGAGGTGTTGTAAAGCTGTCCCGGGTTCCTTTGCAGGACAGCTCTGGTTCCTCTATTGCTAACTGCCACAACACCAGAGGAGAGAATGTGTGGAAAATAAAATCTTACCTTCTTGCTTTTTTTCTTCCCTGGAAAGCTGCACATTTAGTCTCTGTATGACAGTATTTGGGGTGGAGGAAGGCTTGGTGGAGATTGAGGAAAGAGAAATGGAAAATTATTTTATTGTTACTGTTGTTTAATTAAAAGTTAGATCACAGCTTTAAAATAAACAAGACCAAGTGTGAATAAAAATGAATTGGGATTATGAATGGTCGAAAAACAGAACAAAAAAGTCACCATTCTATAGGGAAAATAAATATTATATTGTAGAGTGAAGTTGAAAAAAATTGTTTTAGCTCTTACATTAAGTGGATTCTCAAGAGTATACTGGTTACACAGTAATTTATTGTATACTTCTAACTTCAAAATAGTCAGAAAATTTTAAATATTCTCAACACACAGAAATGATAAATGTTTGAGGTAATGGATATGCCAATTACTCTGATTTGATCATTATACATTGTATTCATGTATGAAAACACCACATGTGCCCCATAAGTATGTATATTTATTATATGCCATTTAAAAAAAAGAATAAACTGGTTACATATGCAAAAAAAGTGACATGGAGGGGAAGGACTAAAATAGGTGCACTTATTTTTTTTCCCCCTTTTTGTCTCAAATACAGCTATAAAAACATGAATCCGTTCATGTCTTTTACCCATTTTATAATGGGGTTGTTTGTTTTCTTCTTTTCAGTACGCTTCAGTTCCTTGTAGATCCAGGATGTTAAGCCTTTGTCAGACCTAGAGTTGGCAAATACTTTTTCCCAGTCTGTAGGCTGTCTCCCTGCTCTCTTGATGGTTTCTTTGGCTTTGCAGAAGCTTGTCAGTTTAATAAGGTCCCATTTGTCTATCTTCTCTCTTAAGTCCTGTGGGTT
>NW_007248568.1:304665-386403 GCF_000164805.1 Carlito syrichta | reverse complement strand
GGATACAGCAGAAAGGGAACACTTCTACACTGTTGGTGGGAGTGTAAACTAGTGCAACCTCTGTGGAAAGCAGTGTGGCGATTCCTAAAAGCTCTAAAAATTGACCTTCCATATGACCCTGCAATCCCCCTACTGGGAATATACCCTGAAGAACACAAATCACTCTATAAAAAAGATACCTCTACACGTATGTTTATCGCAGCATTGTTCACAATAGCAAGAACCTGGAAACAACCATGCTGCCCATCAAAAGAGGACTGGATTAAAAAAATGTGGTACATATACACGATGGAATACTACGCAGCCATAAAAAAGAGCAAAATCATGAATTTCACTGCAACCTGGATGGAACTAGAGTCTATAATACTGAGTGACCTCTCACAAAAACAAAAATCCGAATATCACATGTTCTCACTCATATAATGGACCTTGAACATCCAATGCAATACTATGAGAAAATGACGGATGGTACTGGGAAACTATGGGGGGGAGGGGGATGGGATTAACAGTAGCAAATATCTGTCGGGGGATGGGAAAACACTTCTATTCTACAGGGTGCCTGAATGAAACGTCATTGTACACCTACCCTTAACTGTACCCCACAAAACCATAATAAAAAATACTGATTAATGAAAAAAAAAAAAACATGAATCCTGATAGCTGAGAATCTTGGTAAAAGTTTAGCAATTACTGAGGTATTTGTTATTTTCACTGTCCTATCAAGTTAATTTATATTCCTTTTATCTTGAATTTGAGGACTCTGTCTTAATTCTCCAGATCCCTTGGGTATTTCTTTTATTTTTTCCAATTTTGAATCTGGTTCTGTCTAACTCAGCCTTGGAAATTCCTAAACTAGTACTTTCCTTAACTAGAATTGTAAATGCATCAGAATCCTTTAAATCCTGTTCTTTATGTTGTTTACTGCCTCCAGATAACAAGTAATGTTGAGTGAATAGATAGTGAGACCATTTATGAAGGACTTCATTGGCAGTTTTTCTTCAGTAAGTAAATGGGTATTGAGATCATTTCCCCCCAGGACTTCAGGCTCTGCAGAATTCATATAGTGGATGGCAGAAAACAAGGTCAAAGTTTATGCTCAGGGTAGTTTACCTTATTTAGTCAAAAGGTAAGTTCAGATTCAAGTAATGATGATCCAAAGGATACCAGGAATACAGGAGAGAAGCTACTGGGATTTTGTTTCCTCTACTCAGTTAAGAAGTTGAATTTGAGAGAGCGAGCTTAATCTAGAATGTAGTGGTGTAACAAGGTTCTTCAAGCACTGAGAGTAGGCAAATAGTGGTCTGAAATTAAATGGCACAATCATTAAAATAGTTAAATAAATTAAATAACTGGTTGAAAAGGAGAAATTTTAGTTGAAATGAAGTATGCTGCAATTACAAATTGGAAGAGTAAATGAAAGGCTTAGGGACAAAGTTATGTTTAGGGAAAATTTTAGTCTGAAAGGAAAAATAATAGGTTTTTTTAAAAAAGAGCTGAGCCCCACTTACCTCAAAATATATCCTTTTGTCATTTTACAACATTAAAGCTTATCATATATGCTTTTGTGATAGATACTGACTAGTTGTTCAAATCCATTGCTCTTCCCTTCAGGGCACATAGCTAAACTATATTTTTCAAGCTCTATTGAAGTTGGGTGAGACCATATGACTCATTTCTGTAATTGTATTAGCAAAAATATCTAGAACAAGATGAGAGAGGGATTATGACAGCTGGCATCGTGTATTTTAGTAATTTAATTATTATAGTTTAAAATTTTTTAACTTTAGATGGATGGAATGAGAGAAGAAAAGAATACAATATGTATCTTTTTCCTTCTTACTGGTGCCAAATGTGGACTAAAAATTTCATGTCATCACATGGCTTTTTAGCATTCATGGAGAGACCCAGAGGCAACTCCCAACAGATAGGCTCACAGGAAGATAAAACACTACAGAGAGAAACCCTTACAAATATTTTCTCATCGAGATGGCTTCAATTTCTGATAAACTAAATACTCATGGGACTCTGAGCAGCTGTATCACTTTCTTGCTATGTCTGCTTAATGATAATATCACCATACTAATTTCTGAACGTTGTCTTTCTTCCACAGGCGTAACTCTTCATATTGTACAACAGGGTTTGTTTAAATAGAAATTAAATATTTGTAGCAATTTTAAAAAGTGAGATTAGAATTTGTGAGTATATAGATAAAACAGGGTGTTTGATCCTTAGCTGCCCCAAACTCAACTAATAAGAACAGTTGCTTCATGTCAAGCAATAATTAGCTTAAATGTTTTAACAGGTCAGTTTTTTAATAGTCTCTATCCATTAAAGTTATTTTAGTCTCTAAATGTGTCCATATGTCCTCAAGGGGTTATCTTAAAATACCCTGAAATAGATCACAGAAGATGAACTCTTAGATTTATTAAACTTTTAATTACATGTTTGTTTGATCTTTTTTGTGTGTATGAAGTTTTGACTGGTTTAAGTAGTATGCTATTGGAAAAAAATATAAGAAATATTTGTCTTTCAGAGTTCCAAATAGAAAGGACAATTCAATTCACAATAACCACAAAAAATTAAATACCTTGGCATCCACCTAACCAGAGAAGTGAAAGACCTTTACAATGAGAACTACAAAATGCTGCTCAAAGAAATCAAGGATGACAGAAACAAATCAAAAATATCCCATGCTCATGAATTGGAAGGCTCCATTATCATGATGTTTATCCTTCCCAAGGTAACCTACAGATTCAATGTGATACCCATCAAATTACCAACATCATTTTTCTCAGACCCGGAAATGACAGCACAGAAATTCATCTGGAAACAAAAAAGAGATGAAAAACCAAAACCATCCTCAACAAAAGAAACAAATTACGAGGTATCTCACTTGCACTTTAAACTTTACTATAAGGCTACAGTAACCAAAACAACCTCATAGCAAATGGTGCTGGGAAAACTGGCTGACCACACGCAGAATAATGAAACCGAACCCCTACCTATCACCATATACAAAAATCAACTCTAAATGGATCAAAGACCTAAATGCAAATCTTCAAACTATAAGAATCCTAGAAGAAACACTTGTATACACATCAGAGTAGGCAAGCAATTCTTGACCAAATTCCCAAAAGTAAATGCCATAAAAGCTAATATAGACAAATGGGATCTCATC
This sequence comes from Carlito syrichta, assembly GCF_000164805.1. NCBI lineage: Eukaryota > Metazoa > Chordata > Mammalia > Primates > Tarsiidae > Carlito > Carlito syrichta. The sequence continues at coordinate 383,225 of NW_007248568.1, read as the reverse complement.
AAACAAAAACTTTTGCATAGCAAAATAAACCATCAAGAGAGAGGGAAGACAGCCCACAGAATGGGAAAAAATATTTACCAACTGCCAATCTGGCAAAGGTTTAACATCCAGGATCTACAAGGAACTCAAATGAGCAGAAAGGAAAACAAAACAAAACAAAACAGCCCTGTTAAAAAGTGGAATAGACACTTTTCCAAAAAAGATTTACAAGCAGCCAACAGATTCATGAAAAAATGCTCAGTCTCACTAATCATCAGAGAAATGCAAATCAAAACCACACTAAGATATTACCTAACTCTAGTAAGGATTGACATCATTAATTAAAACAACAACAAAAACAACAACAACAAAAACAATTGTTGACAAGTCATGAGTACAGATAAAAGGTAATGCTTCTGCACTGCAGCTAGGAGTGCAAGCTAGTTCAATCTCTATGGAAAGCAGTGTGATGATTCCTAAAATAACCAAAAGTTGACCTTTCATACAATCCAGCAATCCCTCTCCTGGGAATATACCCAGAGGAATGTAAATTGTTCTACAAAAAAGACACCTGCACATGCATATACATAGCTACACTAGTCACAATGGCAAAAATGTAGAACCAACCCTACTACCCATCAAAAGTGGACTGGATAAAGAAAAGGTGGTACATATTCATGATGAAGTACTACACAGCCATAAAGAAGAACAAAGTCATGGCTTTCACAGCAAATTGGAAGGAGTTAACACCATCATACTTAGTGATCTTTCACAGAAACAAAGAACTGAATATCGCATGTTCTCACTCATAAATGGGACCTGAACGTTAGTCCTGATAGCAAAAGGGAGGAATTGGCAGTTTCTGGACACAGCCAGGGGCGGTGGTTGGGAACATGCAACAGCACCAAGAGTATCTGACCCCAAACAAGGGAAAGTGAGGACCATTTGGAGGCCCAAACTTCACCTGTACAAGGCCCACTTGTGTAGTAAATCCTGACTTGTACCCCACATCTCTATAATCAAAAATTCATTAATTTTTACAAGTTTCATAGAAGTCACAGCTGAGAGGGTTCTTTTATTCTTGTGGATAGAGTGAGTATAGGTGAGTCATGCAGTCTGTGGAAAAATTTCTCTGCCCTATACATTTTAATATACCTTGCCAATCTTTGAAAGTGTCAAATAAACTCTGTTCATTACAGTAAATGAAGCTAAACTACTTCTATTGGAATGGGATAAAGTCATAGGTTCTGGATTTTGGTGCTGTTTGTACACTCAAGGTCAACATTCTACCTTACCTTGTATACTCTAATATTTACCCTGAAGTCATACTGGTGCTTATGCTTTCTGTCCTCAGCAATTAAATTGAATTTGGCTTACATCCACCCGCTCCAAGTGTTGAACAGACTTGTGATTGCTTTCAATCAGAATAAATAAGAAGATTACTGTGCATAACAAATAAATTGTGGGCTAAATCCTGTCATAATAATAGTTTTCATTTTTATAACAGATTGACTAGGGAGATCTTAAAGAATTTGCAAATACGGTTTCTCCTGTTTTGCTGATTGGAAAACAGAATCCTTGGCACTAGTCTAGGGTTACAAATCTCAAGCACTACAGCCTAAAATACAGAACTCACATTTTGGAAATTTGGATTCAGTTCATTAGAGCAGGATAATAAAAACATGACCAGGATCCATATCCTCTTACTATGTGAAGGAGGTGGATTTGCTGATTCGGCTAAAGAAATATTTGGCAAAGAATTTATTGTTTTCTGCTTTGAGACTTTGAAATCAATTTAAAAATGCAGAATGTGAGTCCTAGAAAAGAAGAGCAGAGGTTCATATGCTGACAGCCATCTCCAAGGAGAATTTGAAAACAAATTTGCCACTTTGAATAAGCACTTTTATTTATGCAGTACAATCTATCTTTCAAATCATCGAAAGACTCTGCTTGGTTAAATATTCTAATACAATTAGCAAAGTAATGTAATTGGCTGGCCTTAATAGATATCAGCTCTACAGGCAGCATCACTAAAGTTAACAGTCATTCTGGAGATGGGACCAAGAAGCTGCAAATGAAGCCAGATGCACACACAGAGAGGCTGTAGACACATCAGGATTTCCTGGGGGAAATATTCATTAGACTGTACATCTGGTAGAGTGCTTCAGAAATCTGCACCTCTTAAATGATCCTGTATCAGATTTGTTTTTTAAAATACCCCCTCCCATTTGGAAGGCAAACATTGTGTGTGTGTGTGTGTGTGTGTGTGTGTGTGTGTGTGTGTGTGTGTGTGTATGTATGTCTTAAATTAATTAATATAAAATTACCAGAGGTAAGGCTCAGGTAAAATGGTAGCTTCTGAAAAAGGTAGTGATACAGAGTAACAGAATCTTCTCAATCTCCTACTGTTAGATAAATCTGATAACAAACAAAAAACCCCAAACTGATAAATTAGAAACAGTCACAATTATTTGTCACTGCTCTTATCAAGATATCAGGGTCTATGTCTCTTGTCACTTCTCCTTGATTCTGGGCCACTCTGTGACTGCAGTGGCTAATAGGATATTGCTAAGTGATGTATTAGTTTCTAGACTCAGGCTACAGAGACTGACAGTTTCCATTTCCTATCTCGGAAGGCTCACTTTTGGAATCCGGATGAGAGGAACCCCAAGTTTTCTCATTAGAGAGGATCATGCGCAGAGGAACTGAGGTTCTAGGTGACAGTTTTAAAGGTGCTTCTAGCAGGCAGTCAACACCAAATTGCCATCTTTGAAGTTGTCCTTCTATCCTGATTCAGTTACCCCAGCTGTTTCTGTATGGAGCAGAGATGAACTGTCTCCCCAGAGCCCTGCCCACCTCATAGATTTTTGACCCAAATAATTGAGTGCTGTCATGTTAAGCCACAGAGTTTTGGGGTAATTTGTTATGGCTATGATGGATAACAGGCCTGCTCATCAATAGGTAAGCAAACACACTGACAAACGGATGCATTCACTTCATAATTCTTATTCTTTCTGAATTTGAAAACACATTTTCCTCAATAAAATACTCAGTTGCTATCTTCTCTAGGTCAATGTTTATAATTTGTAGCATGAAATCTGTATGTATAATTTGATTCCAAATTTGTTAGTTATTGCTGTCATTTCCACTATATAGAAAAACATTTATTTCTGTGATTTTTCTGAAATCCTCATCAGGAGAAAGAAGACTGCTGTCAACACCTTCCTTAGTGGTCTCAAGGACTATGGAGAAAGAAAGTGACTTCTCACAAGAGTTTGAGGACTTTACTATGCTATTATTTATTTATGTATTTTTGTAATGTATGTTTGTATAGGATGCAGTACCTCTAGATTACAGATTCCTTGTGAATTAAAACTTTTTCTCTTCCGTGTTCAACTTCTCTGCTTATTGACATGATCAAATTTTTCCCTTATTTTAAATTAATTAAATTTATCTTTAGCCTGGCTATTTTCCCAAGCTACTACCATTTCTTTTCTTTCTCTCTCTCTCCCTTTCTTTCTTTCTTTCTTTCTTTCTTTCTTTCTTTCTTTCTTTCTTTCTTTCTTTCTCTCTCTCTCTTTCTTTCTTTCTTTCTTTTTCTTTTTTTTCCCAAGATTTCTTAAGATTCTTTAAAGAGTAGTCTACTTTCGATTTATCTCCCTTATATCACCCACCAGTCCACTAATATAATGCTCGACGAGTCACCAGTGACCCCTTCCTTACAAGCCAGTTAGGGACTGGACCATACAGTGGGAAGTGGAGCCAGCGAAGCTTCATCTGTATTTACGGTCGCTCCCTATTGCCCTCATTACTAATTGAGCTCCACCTGCTGTCAGATCAGTATTGGCATTAGATTCTCATAAGAATCTGAAACCTATTCTGAACAGCACATGTGAGGGATCCAGGTTATTTGCCCTTATGAGAATCTAATGCCTGGTAATCTGAGGTGGAACTGAGGTGGTGATGCTAGCACTGGGGAGTGACTGCAAATACAGATTAACATTAGCGGTGAGATTTGACTGCACTCTCCCCCATTACCTGTTTGTAAAAAAATTATCTTCCACAAAACCAGTCCCTGATACCAAAAAGGTTGGGGACTACTGCCCTAAAGGACCTTTTTAGATCCTGTACTACTCTCTGCATAGTACGCAACACTGACATTATTTCTTCCTTTTTTTTCCCAGAAAAATGCAAAAGTCTTTATTTCTACAAAGTAGCAAAAGTTCAATAAAGCACAAAAAAGAGAGTCATGAATTTTTAAGTTTTAGCCTTTAAGCAAAAACTTAATAACTTTTATTTGCTCTCTTCAATATTTCTACATTTAAAACTTTTTTATTTACTCTTTTAAAAATTATTCTGTTTTAATGATGTGGGGTACAATTCTGGATTAGTTATACGAGTGGTCACTTTACAAGTAAAATTTGGACCTACTTTAGGTCCCCACTTTGCCTGGTTTGCAATTAGGTACACTTGTTCATGTTATGTGCCCCTTCCTTCTTCCCCTGGCAGTTTCTGATACTGCCAACCCCTTTCTTATAGTATTATGGTAATTGCTCAGGGTCCACTTATGAGTAAGAACATATGGTACTCAGTTCTTTGTTTTTGTGATAAATCACTGAGTACTATAGACTCTAATTCCATCTAAGTTGCTGTAAAGTCCATAATTTTGTCCTTCTTTATGGCTATGTAATATTCCATTGTGTATATGTACCACACTTTTTTTATCCAGTCGAATTTCGATAGGCAGTATGTTGGTTTCATGGTTTTGCAGCTGTAAATGGTGCTGTAATAAACATGTGTGTGCAGGTATCTTTTTTGTAGAGTGACTTACGTTCTAGGTGTATTACCAAAAGGGGTATTGCTGGATCATATGGAAAGTCAATTTCTAGTTCTTTTAGGAATCACCACACTGTTTTCCATAGAGATTGAACGAGTTTACATTCCCATCAACAGTGTAGAAGCATTCCCTTTTCTCTGCGTCCTTGCCAGAATCTGTTTTTTGTTTTATTAATGATGGCCATTCTTGCTAGAGTTAGGTGGTATCTCAATGTGGTTTTCATTTGCATTTATCTGATGATTAGTGAGGCTGAGCATTTTTTTATGTGTCTGTTGGCTGCTCATATATTTTCTTTTGAGAAGTGTCTATTCATGTCTTTTGCTCACTTTTTAATGGTACTGTTTGGTTTTTTCCTTCTGGCACATTTGAGTTCCTTATAGATCCTGGATATTAGGACTTTGTCAGATATGCAGTTAGCAAATATTTTTTTCCTGTTCCATGGATTGTCTCCCTGCTCTCTTCATGGTTTCTTTTGCTTTGCAGAAGCTTTTCAGTTTGATGAGATCCCACTTGTCTATCTTATCTCTTACAGCATGAGCTTTTATAGTTTTGATAAGGAATTGGCTGTCTATTCCAAATTCTATAAGGGTGTCCACTGCATTTTCTAAGGTTCTTAAAGTTTAGAGTGTTACATTTAGGTCTTTGATCCATTTGGAGTTGATTTTTGTGTATGGTGATAGGTAAGGGTGCTATTTCATTCTTTTGCATGTGGTCAACCAGTTTCCCCAGCACCATTTACTGAATAGATTCTCCTCTCCCCAGTGATTGTTGTTGGAGGCTTTGTCGAAGATGAGTTGGTTGAGAAATTGAGGTTTTGCTTCCAGAATCTCTATCCTGTTCCATTAGTCTATATGCCTATTCTTGTACCAATACCAGGCTATTTTCATTATTGTAAACTTACAATAAAGTTTAAAGTCTGGAAGTGTGATACCTCTCATTTTGTTTCTTTTGCTAAGGATTGTTTTGGCTATTCATGTTCATTTATGTTTCCAGAGGAATAAATGCATTGCTGGTTCCAGGTCTGAGAAGAATGATGTTGGTTAATTTAATGGGCATAGCACTGAATCTGTAGATTGCCTTTGGTAGGATGGACATCTTAACCATGTTGATTCTTCCAATCTATGAGCATGAAATATTATCCCATTTGTTTGTGTTATCTGACTTCTTTGAGCAGTGTTTTATAGTTTTCATTGTAAAGATATTTAACTTTTCTGGTTAGGAAGATGCTGAGGTATTTTATTTATTTATTTTTTTGGTGGTTATTCTGAATGGGATTGTGCTTTTTATTTGGTTCTCTGCCTGTTTGTTGTTGGTGTATGAGGATGTGTCTTTTGCACATTTATTTTGTACCCTTAGACTTTGCCAAAGTCCTTTATCAGGAGATTTTTGACAGATTCTCAGATTTTCCAGGTATAGGATCATACTGTCAGCAAAGAGGGGCAACTTGACTTTTTCCTTTCCTATTTGGATACATCTGATTTCTTTTCTTGTCTGATTACTGTAGCTAGGACTTCTAACACAGTGTTGAACAGGAGGGGTGAGAGTGGGCAGATTTTTCCTGTTCCAGTTTTCAGGGGAAATGCTTCCAATTTCTGTCTATTTAACTATATGTTAACTGTGGGTTTATCATAGATGGTTCTTACTATTTTGAGGTATGTTCCCTCTACACCTAGGTGTTAGAGGATTTTTTATCAAGAAAGGATGCGGATTTTATTGAAAGATTTTCCTACATCTAATGCTAGGGATTTCCGGGAAGATGGTGGTGTAGCCAGTCAGACTGCACAAGTCCCTGTGTGTGTAAGTGATTGCATGGACAACTCTGCGGGTGTTTCTGAATGGGGACTTGAGAGTAAGTGGCCAGGGCCCTCCTGGTAAGCCCCTGGTGCCGCAGCTGCTCTGCTTGGACTCTGGTGCTTAACAGAGCAGAGAAGCTGAGCATCATTTTCTAAAATCAGTAGAACTTTCCTGGATACTACTGCTGGAGTGATTGCTGACCTCAAAACCACAGCGTTAAACTGAACGCCAGCAGTGAGGGCCACAGAGGGAGTGCAGTGAGGCAGCCTGAGGCAGAGTCCCGAGGAAACAGTGGGAAGAAGCCACCCCAAGGCTGGACCGGGCTTCAGAAACTTGAAGATTCAGAGACTGTGGTAACTGCTAGAGATGGATAGGAACAGCAGCCGGCAGAGAAACTGAGCAGACTCTCTAATACCTAGACAGAGAAGTGTTCCAGGGCGGCCTATGTGGAACAGCACAACTGCATCTTGAGACCAGGCACTATCTCTGTATTTCTTCCTTTTTAAAATATGATTTTTTAAACTTCCATGGCACCATGTTTGTGTTTTTTTCCCATCTCTGTGATTTCTCCTTTTTGAGCTCCTCTTTTCATCAGGTTCTTTCCCCTCCATATGCATGGCAGATGTTGTTCTTTGAGCCAGCTCTGTCTCCTGAGTTCCAAATCTTTACGTTTAACTACCTATTGGATATTTCTACATTTCCCATACTGAAATTATCATTCTCCACTTTAGACTAATTTTTCCCATACTTTATTTCCACTTTCAGTAAGGAACATCATCCTTCCCTTCATCCAGTTGTCCAAGAAAAAACAGGAATTAAGTTTAATTCTTCCTATCTCATAGCTCCCAAATTCAGTCAATCACCAAATGTTTCTTTTCCTACTTCCTTAACCTCACCCATGTCTGTCCCCTGTTCTACCCCTAGTTTAGGTAATTATCACCTAATATTTCTTTTTTTTTGAGTTGGAGTCTCACTCTGTCGCTCAGACTGGAGTGCAGTGGCCACTCCCGGCCACGCAGCCTCGACCTGCTGGGCTCCAGCGATCCTTCCAAGTAGCTGGAACTACAGGCGTGTGCTCCCACGCCCGGCTAATTTTTGATTTATTGTAGAGATGAGGTCTCACCAAGTTACCCAGGCGGGTCTCGAACCCGCGGGCTCAGGCAATCCACTCACCTCAGCCTCCCAAAGGCGCTGGATTACAGGCTGAGCCACCAAACCTGGCTATCACCTGATATTTCTTACCTCAAATTTCTGCCTCCTATGTTGACCATTCCAATCCATTTTTTATATTTTGGTCAAAGTAGTCTATCTAAAATGCAAATCTGATCATGCCATTCCTCTATGTGAAAATCTTCAATGACACTTAGACCCTGTTAGGACATAGCGTTTTTAAAATATTCTGCTTCCCAGAGCTCTTCTCCCCCATTCAGTGGCTATGGACTTTGCACGGGGGCCATTCAGATTCCTTTTCTAACCCATCACTGGAAAACACCAGCTCACAGCTAAAGGTGTGAGAAATAGCAAACAGCCGGATCACCTTTCTTCATAGACTTCTTTTCTATGACATGCTAAGCAAACCTCAAGCTGTACCACATTTAAAATGAGACCAAAATTATTTGAACTTTGACAAAACATATCTTAAGCGTCTACCTGCTCACTTTATAGAGTGCCATTTATTTTGATTAAATATCCTTTTTGACCCTGCAACCTTCTGTTATTCTCTATAAGGCAGTTCCCAACTGCATTTTGCTGAATAATAGCAGCGTGTCCCATTTAAAAAAAAATTTTTTTTCCTTGCTTTTTTGTTCACAAGCTAGCCTATTCCTGGAGATTGCCTGCCTGTTGATAGGTTGGTTGTACTAGGCCCTGTGATAATCTGAACCAATTATTTGTATTCTTCATATTAATCTTTTTAAAACCTTATTAAAAATTGCGTACATTCTCATTTGCAACGAGAATCACCAAATGGAATTGCGTACATTCTCATTTGCAATGAGAATCACCAAATGGTGACTAATTTTAGAGTTTCATATGAACTTTAAAAGACAAATATAATATTTTGTTTTAGATTGTATAGTTTTAGTTCATATTGTGTGGTGGCAAGTTAAAATATCTCTCTTAAGACTGATTCACTTTGTTTGTTTACTCTTAAAATTCAGGGTTTCAGATCAATGTTTTTAAACAATTCTAGTTACACTCCAGTGCAATAGCAAAGCCCCAGGAAAAGCTCAAAACAATTCAGCATATGCTTATTGACTTACATATTGAGCAGTTGATCTAATAAACAATGCATTGAGCGTAGTCTGACTCAAGTATCTCTAAACTTTAACTTTTAATAGCTATATGTATAGTAATACTTTGCTGGTTATACAAGTTAAAAATGTTTTAAAAGTCATTCCTCTTTATTTTGGATAGTAGAAAGTACAAAAAAGTAAGAGAAAATTAAAATTTTATATACTTCTTATATATTAAGAATAAACACTTTTAGCTTCCACAGTGCTGTCCTTTAGTTACATATGGTTTCTGGCACATAATGGACACCCAATAAGTATAATAAATTGCTGTAGAATGAATGAAGAAATGTATATAAATAAAATTAATAGTATATTTTGATTTCACAAAGTAGTCTCCTAATATATTAACAAAAGCATATTGCCTATTATATAAGCAACTATTTCCCTTTTGGTAGGCATCTAAATAATTCCTTATCATGAGTAAATGCAGTTATGAAATACCTTGAGTATGTATGTATCTTGTCTGCTTCTATGATGGAAAGTTTCCTTAGACTATTACATATGTATTTCTTTTTAAAATCTTCTAATTATCAAATTGTTTTCTGAATGATTTATGTAATTCATTTACTAAAGAAGGAGCCAGAAGATGTTTTCCTCAATGATTCTTAAACATACAGTGGCATGTATACAAAGCATATTTCACAGGAATTTCGCTAATTTATTTCTTTATCATCTCCACTTTAAATTCAATTAAATGAGAAAAAAATCTACTTTTTCCTTATCACCTATGATTTGCTGTATAATATCTGAATATATTAGGCTTTCTTAATCAATAGTTTAAATATATTTCTAATGTGTGATATGTTTACTTTTTGAAAACATTTTAGTTGGTGTTACTTGACATAAATATGAAACAAAATGACAATACATAATCTATACCTTTTATCTATATAATTTATTCTGTAATTAGGTATAGCTTTTTCATGCTTCAACTTATGTCTTAGATGCCCAATTAAGTCCTCACTTAATTTATGTACAACATCTACATACATGTGAGAATGCACAGGTCTGCAAAAGTTTTACATGGCAAATGTGGTGGCTGATAAAAGTAGTAGCTTTAAAATTTTCAAGTGATAAATTTTATACAATGTTTTTGTCAAAAATTGTTTTTTAGTTATTGTCTAATATAACTCCTAGTTTTAAAAATGTTTTCCAGCGGTATTTAATAGGTTATGTGAGTAGTGTCTATCTGAAAATTGCTCTGAATTGTATTGTTACTGTGACTCTTCAGAGAATATTTCCCAATGACAATGTATAAATGATATGCCATTATAACTTAATTAGAAGTTGTGATTGTATGAAATGTATTTTTTTCATGAAATAACTTTGAAAGCAATTCAGCTATTGTTTCTCTGTCTAGAGCAAGATTGTGCTAGAACTTTTATGTATAAGTTTTACATCATTTTCGTCGGCTTCACTTTTTCCATAACTACTGTGAAAGGTAGATTTAATTACAGATACAGAAACAAAAACTCAGAAAGGTTAAATTGCTACATGTAGATCACACAGCTGTAGGTGTTAAAGTCAACATTTGAACATAAATATAGCTGAACTTTTTCTCTATGCCTAAAACTGTTAATGTCTTTGTAAGCTCCCTGAATAGTTTTATTAGTAAATATGAATTACTAAATTATCTTCTTAAGGAATCAGTGAAAGTATGTGGCGTTAGAAGACATTTTCACATGTACAGATATTTAACCTAATTGTATTTTGCTTTTTCAACTTTCTTTTTGTTTTTGTATGAATAACAGTGGAATGGAATGTAGGTTACTCTAATATTTATTCATTTTTTTCATCTGATAAACTTTCTTGAATGAGAGAGAAGTTATAGGTACAATGTAAGAAATCCACCTATTGTGGTTTATGTACACACACATATATTTATGTGTGTGTGTGGGGGGTAGAAGTGGTCAAAGTTATATTATTGCACCTTTCTAATACTCTTGGCACTGGAGTAGAGATACTGATTTTAGGTTTGTTAAGTGAATTGCGCATGTTAAAAATTTAAAGTGAACTGCAAAAATGACACAATAGACCAGTAGAGGGGAAAAAGGATGATAAAGAAAGCTCAATCAATGCAGTAGAATGAAGGAAATTAGAAAAGAGAAGCAAGCAGAGTATGAAGAAAATTCAAAAATGCTAGTAGAAATAAACCCAAGTATATTAGTAATCAACACCATCTATCATGATTGCTAAGATAGAAAAGAGAAGTGGAAAATTGCTCATATAGATGATATGCAAACCATGGATCTTGGTAGAAGTCCTGAAATTTCAGAAACCCAAACAAACATTCTGGCTATAGCATAATAACTGATCAAAAGTTTTGGTTTAAGAGAACTCTGGGCAGAATTTTTTGTATTGAATATTGGCAAGTTTTCTATTTTTTTCATGCAAAAATTACTATCACCTTAATTTAATGAGTTTTTCTGAATTATTTTCTCTTGCAACACCTTGCTTTTTTCCTAATATCATATGTAACTATATAGCATGTGTTGTATAGTAGTTAGCATATATGAATTATTAAATTATCTTCTTAAGAAATTCAGTGAAAGTATGTAAAACCAGAAGTATTATTATTTTTTATCTTATCAAGATAGATATTGTTTAATATCGATATTTACAATTAATTGATATCCCCACCAAAGAGAGCCTACTTCTGTTTTGTTCCTCAATGTCTGGAATTTTACCTGACACAAAGAGAATCTTGATACAAATTTATTGAATGAATAAATGAATGCAACTGACTTGTTGAGATAATTTTCACCCTATGAGGTAAAGAAAAACAAGTCATCCAAATTCATTTCCGTAGCTATGTGACTGAAAAATTCCATAATAAGAACTGTATAGTTCTTTGCAATTAAAGTGCAAACTTTCTGAAAATATATCTGGGTAATTATAATTAGAGATTATTAGCATCCCTATATTCATTCCATTCTTTACAGTGTCATGTGTGGATTATTTAATAGTTTTTACAAGATGAAATAGACTTTATTTATACTTTGAAAACCACGCACAAAGGGGTTTGCATCAATTGATTTTATGTAATTCTCAGTTTATCTACAACAGCAGTGGAAGATGAATTCTTAGGAGATCTCCTTTACTTTGGAGTTAGCCTCATAACATTTATCAGAGTTGTAATTATATATTTGTGTTTAAGTTTAACATCTATCCTTATTTAAGACAAAAATGATTATCCTTATGGATGTGTGTGTGTGTGTGTGTGTGTGTGTGTGTGTGTGTGTGTGTGTTCTAGCACTCTGTCAGGAAGCTTTTTGTCTGCCTATGTATGGAAGACATGCACTAAATAATCCCTTAAAAATGGAGTCATAGAGACTGTATCTATTTGCAATTGTTTTCTTATTGGAGATGTTCTAGGGTGTCATTACTTTTTATTGTGTATTCAATAAATATTTTTATTTTCCCTGAAGGTCTTGGTATGGGTTTATGCTACAAATTCTTTTTAGGACAGAGCAGAAAAGCTCTAGAAAAAGTAACATACCAAGAAACAAATTGAAAGTTTTCAAAAAATAATCACTATCATATAAGCAGCATCTTAGATTTGAAAACTGCCAGCTATTTTTTTGTTCCATATTGTTTTTCAGTGATAAAAGAGAACCTTTATATAAGAATAAATATAAATAAATAACATTTGGTGTGTATAAATCTCTCCTAAAATATTTTTTTCAAAGTTAAATGGGAAAATATTTTAATCACACACACACATAAAACACAATAAAACACAAACAGAGCAAAGATTACTTCTTTGTCCTTGATGAGGGAAAAAAGAAAATTTTCAAAGAAATGTGCTTCATACACAAAGATTCTAACACAAAATTGTTGGTATTTAAGTATACAAAAGTTAACCAAGAAATTAGATAGTATAGCCAGACATTTCTTAATTAGTAAAGAATATTTGCTTTTGCTTGGTAGTATTAAGACTTAGCTAAAATTATTACTATATATTTTGGAATATCTTTTAATTATAGCATAATTTTGCTTGTTTTGCTTTGCTTTCCTAATGGAAAGAGATTGCATCTTTTGTTGTAATAGCAGTTCACAGAAGAGAAAGAAATGAGAGAAGTTACAGAGAAGGAAGACTTTTCTCCTCTCTGAATGGGAATGGGCTATCAGTTTATGAATATTTGTGTTATCACTCTCTAAAAAAGGCAATCAATTATATCCCTGCTTTTTAATTTTATAATGCAAAAGTGTTGAGTTAAAATGAAAGTTGTCATGCTTTCATTCCATAACATTAGAGTTTGTATGTATAAGGAATTAACCTGATGCCTCAAAGAATTCACATAGAGGCTAAGGTGAGTGGATTGCCTGAGCCCGCGGGTTCGAGACCTGCCTGGGCAGCGAGACTCATCTCTACAATAAATCAAAAAATCAGCCAGGCATGGTAGCGCATGCCTATAATTCCGGCTACTTGGAAGGCTGAGGCGAAAGAATCGCCAGGCCACTGCACTCCAATCTGGGTGACAGAGTGAGACTCCAACTCAAAAAAAAAGTAATAGATGGAAATGGGCACAGGGAATAACCTAATGTTTTCTGGGATCTGCACTTATGGAACATAGTTTATTGAGTGATGAGTCTACTTTAGAGTGCTATTAGGCATTATGAGCATTTCTAAATTCTCTACACATCTAAAAGAATCAGTACAAAAGAAAAAACTACCCTTGTTAGAATTCAGAAGGCAAAAAAAAAAAAAAAAATTCTAGACTATTTCGATAGGAGATAAGACTGTTGCAGTGGACGAGAATTGAACTTAACTCCTCTGAAAAAGTGAGACTTTCTGAATAGGAAATTGTTCCCAGTTCCAATTTCCATAAGAGTGTCTCCTGCACTTTCTAAGATTCTTATAGTTTGAGGTTTTACATTTAGGTCGTTGATCCATTTAGAGTTAATTTTTGTGTATGTTGTTAGGTAGGAGTCCTGTTTCAATCTTCTGCATGTGGTCAGCCAGTTTTCCCAGCACCATTTACTGAATAGGTTCTCCTCTCCCCTGTGGTTGTTGGTGGAGGCTTTGTCAAAGATGAGTTGGTTGAGGAATTGAGGCTTTGCTTCCGGAATCTCTATCCTGTTCCATTGGTCTATGTGCCTGTTCTTTTACCAATACCAGGCTGTTTTGATTACTGTAGCCTTATAGTAAAGTTTGAAGTCTGGAAGTGTGATACCTCCTGCTTTGTTTCTTTTGCTGAGGATTGTTTTGGCTATTTGTGATCGTTTATGTTTCCATATGAATTTCCTATTCAGAACCCTAAAGGCCAATACCTTAAGAAATAAGATAGACAAGTGGGACCTCATCAAGCTTCTGCAAAGCAAAAGAAATTCTCAAGAGAGCAGGGAGACAGTCCACAGAATGGGAAAAAAATATTTGCCAACTGTATATCTGACAAAGGTCTACATCTAGGATCTACGAGGAACTCAAACACTCTGAAAGGAAAAAAAACAAACAGCCCCTTTAAAAAGTGGACAAAGGACATGAATAGACACTTCTCAAATGAAGATATACGGGCAGCCAGCAGACACATGAAAAAGTGCTCAGCCTCACTCAACATCAGAGAAATGCCAATCAAAACCACATTGAGATACCACCTAACCCCTATAAGAATGGCCATCATTAGTAAAACAAACAACAACAAATGCTGGTGAGAATGTGGAGAAAAAGGAATGCTTCTACACTGATGGTGGGAATGCAGACTAGTACAACCTCTTTGGAAGACAGTGTGGAAATTTCTGAAAGAACTAAAAATTGACCTTCCATATGACCCAGCAATTCCCCTATTTAGAATATACCTGGAAGAACTCAAATTATTCTATGAAAAAGATACCTGCACACCTATGTTTGTTGCAGCTCTATTCACAACAGCAAAAACATGGAACCAACTGTGTTGCTGATTGAAGCTGGACTGGATAAAAAAAATGTGATACATATACACAATGGAATATTATGCAACCATAAAGAAGGACAAATATATGAACTTTTAGCAACTTGGATGAATTTGGAGTTGATCATACTCAGTGATTTATTACAGAAGCAAAGAACTGAGTTCCATATGTTCTCACTCATAAGCTGAACTTGAACAATTATAATGCTATAAGAAAGCATTGGCAGTAGCGAAAACTGTCAGGGAAGGGGTGGGTGGGCCTGGCAGTTGAGAGAAACTGCTAGGGGAGGGAGGGGCATACCTCATCAACAAGGGTACCTGTATGATTGTTGTTTATATACCTAATCCTGAATTGTACCCCACATCTTTATAATAAATAAATATAACACAAACAAAACAACAACAAAAACAGTGAAAGACTTTAAAGCATTTGGATGAACTAGTGAGAAACTGCTGGAGGACACTGTGGGGATGTTGGTCTTGTGATGAGGTCATCTGTATTTGCTAATTGGTGCTTAAGGAAGTTAGGCTCTGACTCTCTCACAGAGGAGATAGATGCACTGTTTTTTCTTGATTTCATTTTAAAGGGATGGCTCTTAAGTCCCAAGAAAAGACATTCCAGGGTTGTAAAAGCTTAACATGTCAAAGGGGAAGAAGAATTTACAACTGCCAATTTTCTAAAGTATGCGCTCTAAGAAAAGGTTTATCAGGGCCTTTGGTTAGGACAAAGCCTGTTTAAGGTCTAGTCAGCTGTGAAAATGTTGAGATCTCTCGGTTAGTAAGACATAACATAGCTAGGTTGTGGAGTTACACACAAAAATGTGGCATGGTTAATGACAGATTTGAAGTCTCAATGGATCTTTGAGAGTCCAATTATTTTCTCAATAGTTCACAAGACTTTACTAAATCTAACTGTATTTTCATAGACAATCAACTTAGAAAATCTCATAGTTTATGACTAGTTGAGGCAAATTAGATTATAATATTTTTTGCAACAACTCTGGATTCTCTCACACTTCTTTTTTATTTCTTCTAAGAGTGTGATATAAATATTACATCCACTAATTTAAAATTTTAAGGGGTATAATATAAATATGGTATGCAATAATTTAAAATGATATGCAGTGATAAACAAAAATATAAACTTGGTCTTAACACCATTACCATGTATTATTGATTGTAAAATACCCTTTTAAAAATATTTACTCAATACTTGACTGATGGATACTCTAAATACCCTGACTTGATCATTACATATCCGATGTATGTAATAGAATTTCACATGTACCTCATAAATATATACAAATATAATGTATCAAAAATTCAAAAGAGGTAAATCTAAAAAAATTTATCTAGCTCTGAAATTGAGAAGAAAATTGTAATCTATAGTATCTCATATTTGTAAATACCAATTCCCTCACCCCCTTTCTCTCTCTCTCTCTCTCTCTCCTTTTGATATTCTCAGGCCCTGGCTGAATCAAATCACCTGAGGTGTATTTTCATTCACTACATTTTGTTTTTGCTTTTAAACACTGAAATACTAATACCAGGGTTCTACCATCAGATTTTCTGATTTAATCAGTTGATGATAGGCCCAGGGCATTTGGACATTTTAAAAGCTCCCAGATGATCCTAACTGAGAGTTGATTACATATAAAATAGTGACTTCTAAGCTAGCTGATTACCAAAATAAGGATTGCTGAGGCTCTTCCCTAGAGGTTGTAATTCATTCGTTTTAAGTTGAGGCCTTGGAATCAATATTTTAAAAATCTGATGCAGAGCGAGGTTTTCACTGATGTGACTGCTCCTTAAGAACCGTTGTCTGTTCTCAAGAGAATGGTGGGCACTTCAGGTGCTTTTCCTTTAGTTTTCTTCATGTGATCTTCGTGAACTTTTTCTCTTGTAAAGCTGTATTGAGATGCGTCTGGACTTAATAATCAACGTTTGTATACCTAACCCTGAATTGTACCCCACATCTTTATAATAAAAAAATTAAAAAAATAAAAGAGATATGACTGGACTTACCTGGGCAATGTCTTCCTAAAGATATTCCTCCATAATTCCTTCTGAGTTTTGGGTGACTTCCTGAGGATAAGTTTTAGTCATTTTTGTTGTCTGCAGCAGGAATTGTTCTATTCATTCCAACCTTACTCTATAGAAAAACTGTAAGTATCTTCCCTCTCTTTTTTCATTGATATGTTTTTTCTTGCAGGATCTAAAACCAAAGGATGTAAAACTTCGTCTTCTCCAGAAGTGGCTAGATAAGAATGAACATTATTTTGGATTTTTGTTTCCTTCTTTGAGGTTTTTCACTAGTAGTGACACTTAGTGAACAAAAGAACTAGACAAAGTTGACCACGGTTTAAAAGTCTAAAGCTACCTTGATTGTCTTTGAAGTGTTACTGCTAAACCAATCTTCTTTCTTCTTTTTTTAGCTTCTCTTGGAAGTTAGAGACAGCCAGGTAAGCCTTCTAATTGCCTGTTTATTCTCTGGACTAATATACTGACACTCTCTAACCTTTTAAGACTTCTTTTTGCTTTTACCCTTTCACTTATGTGAGGATAATAAAATCTGGCACTGTGGTCATCTAGTTGAACCAAGAAAACCAGACAGTTTGTCTTAGCAAAACAACAAAATGGAAAATTTGGTATCATTGTCCTTGTATGAGGCCAGAGGAAATTACCTTAGGTGATTTCAGATTAAGTGAGAAATCACTACCAGTCTATCAAGGCTGACACATAGTGAAGGCATTTGGCTCAATGTATTGTTAATACAGTACAGTTTGTTTGAGGTCATTCCTAGAGACAAAGTTTTCCCTTTCTTTGCTTTTTCCAGTAATCATTGTCAAATCTCATGTTCTCTATTGATTTATTATTTTGGTTAAAAATATGTAGTAGGGTTGGGGGCAGTGGCATATGCCTGTAATCTCAGGACTTTGGAAGGTCAAGGTTAGAGGATAATTTAAACCCAGGAGTTCAGAATTAGCCTGGACAGTTCTAGTGAGATTCTCTCTATTTTTAAATAAACAAATAAAAAAGGAATATGTGGTAAGCTTGATTAGGAAATAGTAAAAGCTATTCTCACAAACATAATACTTTATATGCAAATAAATTTTAAGAAAGCCTGGTTGATGATTTTTGTTATATTTCAAAATACATTAATTATTATGTGTAAATAAAGCAATAAATGTTATATACATAGCCTCAAAGTCTGTCTTCCTTTCTTCAACGTTTTGAATTTAGAGGGTCTTTAGTTTGGTCATGAATTAAAGGAGAGCCCTGGGAAGCTTACCCAGAGAAAATGTCCACACAACAATCTGACCACTGGTTAAAACAAAAAAGTGACATCTCCTAATGAGATGCTCCATAATAGGTGGAATATGAAAATATTTCAAAGGAGTATGTGCTGTATCAACACAATATACATTTCCATATTTTTAAATTTTAACACATTTAACTGTCATTTAAAAAAATTTATGTTTAATATCTCAAATAGTTTAACATGAAAATATAAAATATATTCCTACAAAATAATGATGCTTATCAAAAAATACACACACACACACATATACACATGAACTTCTTTTAATTGTCTGGCAAATAATCTATGTATATGCTCAGTGATTTTTTGTGATGTGTGTGATGTGATCCTTTGAAAACATATGCTTGCTGGTGTATTTCACCTGTGGTTCAAGAGTAATCATACATCTTGCTTTGAGGTTTTTTGTTTTTAATCTCAGGCTGAGAAACCAATTGTTATAACAATGCTACTTCACTTCCTCAATG
Organism: Carlito syrichta; assembly: GCF_000164805.1. Lineage (NCBI taxonomy): Eukaryota > Metazoa > Chordata > Mammalia > Primates > Tarsiidae > Carlito > Carlito syrichta. Next base: position 364,644 of record NW_007248568.1, on the reverse strand, counting down.
ACTTACCAAATAAATAAAGCTGTGCAACACTAGTCATTGTGCAACACTAGTCATTGTGACATTTATTATTTTACCCTCAAGTTGGGACATAAGACTTTTCTGGAGAGAACATTATTCCAGATTAGGCTCTCAATGTTTTTGAAATGTTACCATCGTTGGTATAGTTTGAGTATCCCTTATTCAAAATGCTTGGTACCAGAATTATTCTGGATTTTTTTTTTTTTCAAATTTTGGAATATGTACTTATCAGAAATTCAAAATGCTCCAATGAGCATGTCTTTTGAGCGTCATTTTGATCTCAAAGGGTTTCAGATTTTGGAACATTTCAGATTTTCTGATCAGGGGTACTCAACCAGTACGTGGAAGAAGTAATAGAGCTACACAAAGCATTGACCAAAATAACTTCTTCTTGCCTTTCGTGGTCCTCCTTAATTTAAGTGACTGCATTCATGACTTTTCTCTGTAAGATTCAAGAAGACCACCAGTGGTATAAGATCTCAGAACTGGAAGTGTTCTCAAGTCATTTGGTTCTGAGAACTAAGCAGATATCATAGTGACTGACTTTTTCAAATAAACTATTGCATCACTGGTAGAACTAGGCTACAGAGCCATAAAAACGATTGAATGTCCCACTTATTCTGTATACTCTAATTTAGTTCTTGGAGTTGATACTTCTTGCTGTCCATCTTTTTCCTCATTTTATTAAAGTAGACATGGACTTTGTTAATTCCATTTGTTTTTCTGGGTACTTATTAGTGCCTTGTTTTGTTTCACTAAGATGACAAAATTTCATATAGTTTTTAATGGTCTCATCAGTAAAAAGTACTTTGGAATGTAAATTGGCTTTGGCTAGGAGTTGCTCATCAGCAAAAATTGCTTTTGGATGTAAATATTGTTTGGCTGCGATTTGCCTGAATTATAAATTTTGTATTATTTTAGAAAATTGTCATTCCATCATGAGATACTACATTTGTAAAACTTTCCATAAAATGTTCTGTTCTATTCAACTAAATTGAATATAGAATTGGAAATTAATATGTACCTAATATTTATCAAAGTTCAAACTTGAAATATGTGTAAAGGCACATGATTTTGAAAAATCCAAGGTCAAATATATGGTTTATATGTCTAAGCTTAAATATGTTTAATGATTAGAAGTCTAAATTAATGGAGTAAAATTCATTAGTAAAATATAATTAATTTTTACTTTTTCACATTTTTTGAAATTCAGTTGTGATGTGTATTTGCTATGCATATGTAATGTTATAGTGTCTTCTCCTTCCCTGCCCCTAACCACTGACCACTGACAAGCTGTTTTAAAATGTACAGTTTGAGCCGGGCTTGGTGGCTCAGCCTGTAATCCCCCGCCTTTGGGAGGCTGAAGTGAGTGGATTGCCTGAGCCTGAGGGTTCGAGACCCGCTTGGGCAGCGAGACCTCATCTCTACAATAAATCAAAAAATCATCCGGGCGTGGTAGCGCATGCCTGTAATTTCGGCTACTCGGAAGGCTGAGGCGGAAGGATCGCCAGAGCCCAGCAGGTCGAGGCTGCGGTGGCCGGGAGCGGCCACTGCACTCCAGTCTGGGTGACAGAGTGAGACTCCAACTCAAAAATAAAATAAAATAAAATAAAAGTGTACAGTTTGTTTTCTAACCAGTGGTATCATGTAATATTCTGGGTGATAATGACAATACATCCTATGGAAAGTTAAAAAAGTGAAAACTACATCATTGGGTGGAAAATACTGAGGGAAGGTTTGTAGAAGAACCCTGGGTATTGAGGTATCCAGATGGTTGTATCAAGGACAAAAATAGTAGAAAAGTCACAAGGGATTAGAGCAGGAAAAAAAGCCTTAAACGTTGAAATAAGCATGATATGAGCAGAAGGTGTAGATAGGGATTACCTGCAGTAGAATGTGACTACACGGAGGTCATGGAGATAATGAATAGGCAAAGTGGGTCCTAATAATGAAGTATGGGCCTGCACTTACAGGATTGGGGGTTAGATACGTTTGAGAAGTTAAGGAAGGTCTTTTTACAGACTTCAGAACAGGAAAGTAATATGGCAAAGCAATGTTTCTAATCTTTTTTGCTTACCTATAAGTCAGAAACAAACTGCTAGGAAGGGAGGTAACTGAACACAGGACGCATTAATAAAAGGAAGATATGTTAGGGTTTATATGCACATTTGAAAAAATGAGAAGCAGGAAGGACTGAAAAAGTGGGTAACATCAGCTCGTGAACAGTGTGCACACAGGATGCAAACCTTGTATAGGGTATACTGTAAATGTTGAGGTAAAGTGGAAAGTACTTAAAAATGTGCTACATGGCTGACTATTCTGAAAAATTCAGATGCCAATGTGGGTAAGAAAATGAAAGGGAAATGTGATAAAGCAGAGAAAGGAAGGAGAATAAGTTATTTTAGTTCAGGTATGATGATAAAGGGGGAAAAAAGTAGCATATTAAATCCAGTAATCAGATTTTAGCTCTGTGAAGACATGTACTATAGCTTATTCATTTATAAAATTACAAGTAATACTTTGAACCTTGAAGTCACTCTCTATATGTTAAATTAAAAATAAATAATAAAAGAAAACTTGTTTTAATTTAGTTGCTAATTAAAGTTAAAATTAGAAATGAAAGTGGCTCCCAGCTTTTGAGATGAAATTATGAAAGAGTGGAGAGCAATTTGAAGTGGAGTAATGTGGTAGGAAGAATAATGGCCCCCAAAGATGTCCACATACTTACCTTGAGATCCTGTGAGCATGTTAGGTTATATGGCAAAGGAGAATTAAGGCTGCTGATGGAATTAAGATGGCTAATCACTGGCTTTAAAATAAGATAATCTTGCATTACTAGATAGGCCCAATGTAATCATGTGTCTTGAAAATGTGGAAGAGGGAATCAAAAGTGTCAGTGTCAGAGTGATGCTGTGAAAAAGACTTGATGGGACACTTCTGGCTTTGAAAATGGAAGAGGGCCATGAGACTAGGAATGCAGGTGGTTCCTAGAAGTTGGAAAAGGCAAAGAACAAGATTCTCACTTAGAGAATCTAGAAATAAACCAGCCTAGTGGATACCTTGATTTTAGCTGATTGAGACCTATTTCAAATTTCTGAACTCCAGACCTATAAAGAATAAACTTAATTTGTTATGGGCATAGTTATCTGATTCTTTAGATATCTGTGACTCCAAAAGATTTCTCTGGTGGCTACTATATAGGAGACCATATGACAACCCAACAACAGAACCAAAGTTTGCACACACAGAGCCTTATGAGAATATATGATACTCCAACTAACTCCATCACCCAAAGTTTGCCTGTATGATGACCACTTACATACCTAATCCTGAATTGTACCCCACATCTTTAAAATAAAAACAAACAAAAAAGAAACTATATGGCAATACAACAATGCCTATAATTGAAACACAGACCAAGAACACGTCTTTGCTACATGGAGAAGAGTTGAACTACCCATAACAGGAATATAATTTTTATGAGTTAAAACTATCTTTTAACATATTAAGTCACTTAGGTTTTAGGCTTTATATATTAAGCTATTGCCAGACATGTGGTTTCTCAAGAAATATAGACATTGAAGTTCAGTGGTTATCAAAATATGGCCTACAGACCCTTGAAATACTTTTAGGTAGTCTGCAAAATAAAAACTATTTTTATATAATTCTAAGATATTGATGTTTGCATTGATGTTAAAAAAAATAGTGATCAAAACTTTTCATGCCTTAGCACAGATCAATGCAGGAACCCAAAACTATACTAGAAGACATTGTGTTCTTAATTGGCAAGCACTTCAATCTAAAAACTGCCAGTTTCACTTAAGAATGTCATTGAAAATGAATAAAAATGGATAATTTTACCCATTGAGTATATAACATTTTTATTATTTTGTGTTACAAAATGAGAAATATGCATAAAATTCTATATAACAAAATATGACTGTATTAAGGAAAAGTACATGTGTGATTTTGAGATGTGAGCTAAACTAGGTTTTTTATTTTTTCGTGGATCACTGTTTTTATTGGAAGAACAGCTGACAAAGAAACAGTGCTATGTAGACCTGAGTTTTAGGTAGAGGCTTTCTTGAAAATGAATAAAGTGAGCCTGTCATTTCAATAAAACAAATTACATTTCTTTCTAGTAATAAGAATTTTCAAGGAAAAAATGTAAATTTGGCATATTAGGCAGAACCTTAATAATGCCCATTCCTCTGCAAGGTTCATACCCTAAACCCCATGAATATGTTATGGTACATAGCAAAAGGAACTTTGAAAATATAATTAAGGTTCCAAACCTTAAGATAAGGAGACTATCCTGAATTTTCCCAGTGGGATAGTTCCAATCACATAAACCCATAAAAGTAGAGCGCATAATGTGGAAGTAGAGCAGTTGTGGCATAAGAGATGTCAGAAAGATGAGAAGTACGGGAAGGACTCATGATGCTATTGCAGGTTTGGAGATGGAGAGAGCATCATATTGAGCAAAGCAGATATTCTTAAGAAGCTAAGAGACTTCCTGGCTGACGCTAGGAGAAACTGGGGACCACAGACCTACAACCACATGGAAGTGAATTCTTTGAGCAACCTGAATGAGTCTGGAAGCAGGCTCTTTCCAAGAGCCTCCAGACAAAAGATCAGGTTGACCAGTACCTTGATTTCAATCTTTTGAGATCCAGAGCAGAAGAATCAGATTAATTCAGTTGGACTTCTAAATTATACAACTATGAGATCATGGTTGTGTGCTGTTTTAAGATGTTATGTTTTAGTAATTTTTATGACAATGATAGGAAAATAATACAATTGAAACATTTTTATTTGCTATATTAATCTTGACAGACATTTCTCATGAGAGCCATGGTGCTCTTTTAACATTGTATAATAAAACATGTCAGCATATGGAAGATCTGAATAATTCAATCAACAAATATTTTTCTAAAAGATATTACAAAATCATGTATCATAAGAAGACCTATTCAAATTACAGATAAATTTGAGTCCAAAATGAGTGCAAATATTCATTGATGTAGTTTCAGATTATTAATGTACTACTTACTTTTAGGAAGGTCTCATTGAGTTGAGTTTTATTGTGGTATTAAAGAGAAATAGCTCCAATTAAGTGAAAAGACCATTAGGATGCTTCTTCATTTTTCAATGAAATACATATATTTTAACTAAAACAATATATCTTAACAGATTGAATTCAGAAGTATTTATAAGACTCCAACTAAATTCTATAAGCCAAATGTCTAGACAATAAAGAGATTTTCAAAATTTATTTATTTATTTATTTATTTACTTTTATTTATTTATTTTTTTTGAGTTGGCCAGACTGGAGTGCAGTGGCCACCCCACCTCTCCCGGCCACCGCAGCCTCAACCTGCTGGGCTCCGGCAATCCTTCCGCCTCAGCCTTCTGAGTAGCCGGAATTACAGGCATGTGCTACCACGCCCAGCTGATTTTTTGACTTATTGTAGAGGTGAGGTCTTGCTGCCCAGGCGGATCTCGAACCCGCGGGCTCAGGCAATCCACTTACCTCAGCCTCCCAAAGGCGCGGGATTACAGGCTGAGCCACCGAGCCCGGCTAGATTTTCAAAATTTAAAATAACACCACTCATATCACTAATCTTTTTGGAAAGTGTTATTTTTCATAAAGAAAGTTATTTGTGTAAATATATAAGGAGTTTATTGTTATTTTGAAACTGATGTGCACTTAAAATTTTTGTTTTAATTTTTAATGTGGTATGTATTAAGCGATAGCCTACATAAATATATAAATAATATAACACATAAAAACTTTTTAATTTCTTAAAAGTTTTTAATATGTAAGAGATCTTGAGACTAAAACTTTGGGAACTACTGACCTCACTAATCTTTACGAATATAGACTGCATATAGAGAGAGCCCACTGACTGGTCATAAACAAAACAATAAGATTTCTTCTTCTATCTGCAACTTGGTCTTGAATTTCAGTTTTGAATTGACTGAAAAGTCAATATGAAAAAGTCTTTCTTAAACTAGTAGAGGCCAATCTTCTTTTAATTGTTCAGGTTATGTTTATCTACCTTGCATTCTCACTCCATCAGCAAAAACAGAATTCAGAACACAATAAGATCAGTTCTAGAAGAAAAAAAAAATTGTACTATACCCTCATTTTGTAAACGAGAAAGTTGAGATTCAGAGAATGTTAACATCATTCCTTTCTTAAATAGTTTCTCATTGACTTCTGAGTAGTATATAAAACCCTGTTTAGATACTAGTGTGGCCAGTTTCTTGGTAGTATTATCTGCAACTAAAATTCAGTACCCTATGTACTTTAGGTTGTACCCAAACCAGGTGATTTCATATAATAGATTTCTTTTTCTCCCCAAGTTCTGTACCTTTCATTTCTTTTTCTAGAATATACTCTTCCCTCTGATATACCTGGGAATCCTATGCCTATAAATAACAATTCTTTTTTTTTTGAGTTGGAGTCTCACTCTGTCGCCCAGACTGGAGTGCAGTGGCCGCTCCCGGCCACCACAACCTCGACCTACTGGGCTCCAGCGATCCCTCTGCCTCAGCCTTCCGAGCAGCCAGAATTACAGGTGCGCGCTACCACACCCAGTTAATTTTTTATTTATTGTAGAGATGAGATCTCGCTGTCCAGGCAGGTCTCGAACCTGCGGGCTCAGGCAATCCACTCACCTCAGCCTCCCAAAGGCGCGGGATTACAGGCTGAGCCACCGAGCCCGGCAATTCATATGTCATCTCTTGTCTGAAGCCTGCTTTGACTAACTCTCTTAAGATGTCATTCAAGCATGATTAAATTCTTCCTTCTCTGTCTCCTATGATATGTGTACTTATTTCTATAATCTTGCTATACACTGTTTATTGGGTGTTTTTCATGTAAAAAATGATGTGAGATACTATTTTCTTGATACACTGCAAAATTCTACTTTGACTTTTCAATGTACTTTTATTCCTTCTCTACTCATCCAATGTGGTTACTCTATACATATTGGCAGCATAGCTTTTGGTTAACCTTAATAAGCCAGTTAAGATGCAGTTGCTTAGGAATCTGAGAACTTACCGTAACATTGTGGAGGTGGGAAGGAGGCTTGTTTATTTGTTGATCTTGTCTGCTGTACTATTAAACCTTGGAAAATGGGATTCTAGCTTTGTATTAACGGCATAGTTCTTGTTACATTTAAATACTGAGTAAATATGTGGCTGATAAATGCATGAGTAACAAAATGTTTGAATTGGATAGTCTCTCACTCTCTCTTATGTACCTTCCAATTCTTTCAATTCTTTAGCCCTTTTCTCTGAGCTACTTTACCTTCACCTTTAATTATCTTTCACCTAACTTTCTATTTTTTCTTTCTCTCTCTCTATTTTTTTCTTTGATTTTTTTTCGTCCATTTTAAAATTACATACAAAGACCTCTGTTTTAAAGAGACATTCAATCAGCAGCCTCAGATGTAGACTTTCCCTTTCCCATTTCCGATTCCCCACCAATGTGTGCTTGGATATGAAAAGGAAATTTCACTTTACTTCACTGTTTTTCTCAATTAATTGATATTCTTATGCTATTATAGCATTAGGTACGTAGTAAAGACAGCCTAATGATATAATAGCATAAGAATATCAATTAATTGAGAAAAACTATCAGCGATCCATTCATGGTTTAAACAATTAAATGTTGATGATGATGACATTCATGACAACCATAATCAAATGTGGCCACCAATTAGTTTGCAGTGTTTGCTGAACCCACTAGAAAGCAGGAATATTGTCATTCCATTTATCCTCTGAGTCCAATAAGCCCCTGTTAGTTGTATATATTTTTCAGTCATTTGAAAAAAAAAATTACAAAGTAAAGAGAGTAAAAAAATAACTAAAAATTTTAAGACTCTAAACAGAGAAAAATTTTCGTTTGTATCAAGAAGTGTTGGTGTACAAAAATAATATAAGGTAAAATACTGTGGCATATACTTTTAGAAAATTGGAATGATCCAGCTTTTCCTGTAAAATATTGTGAGATCAAGTCCTTAATGTTTTATGACTAACTTTTTGGGCATATATTTTTTCCTTATGTTTTTAGAAATATATTTCTTCACTCAGCAGTTCTAAATTTTGAGAAAAATTCATCTAGAATTTCTCTTGTGTGAAATATTTCACCCTCATTCTTATTGTCTAGGGTGCTGCTTTCTGACTTGTCAAACATTTTCCTCTGTCAACTTTATTATCTTTACATTTTGGATAGAAATTGCAAAAATCTGAATTATTAGTCATGCACAATAAAAGCCAAAAGCAAAGTACAAGGATGGTGTCTACTTTTATAGCTTCCTTACATATGATATAACTCTTTGGACAATGCATTAAAAAAATAAAAAAGGAAGGACATAGCTTCATCCTTCTAGGTTGTTCCTAAAAGAAACAATTTTAAACATACTTTTCTTAAGTTTGATTAATTTTAACAACAATGTAATAATTAATAAGTCAAGAAAATTCATTATAAAATCCCTAGAATGATTAACACCAAATACTTTAAGATATAGAAAAAATGAAATCACTAAAGTTTTATAATGTACCTTAGAAATAAAGGGCTCAATGGATTCATATTTTAATGGCAAGATTGAATGTATTTTGTTATATTTTTTCAAAATAACTAAAATTTCCCTCTGATCTCAAAGAAATATCTTTGAGTAAAAATAAGGGCCATTAAATATTAATTCTTACAAATAGAATTGCTCAAAAAAGAAACTGAAATTAAAATTGGATCTGATAGATTCTGACGACGTACTGAGGATTAATAAGTGCCAGCCTTTTAGTGGCAGTCAGAAGAGCAGTCAGACATTAGTCATCTTGGTACCTCACTGTTCCAGTTCTATTCAGAGTAAATAATCAGGACAAAAAAAAAAAAAAATAAGCTTGTTAGAGGAACTGGAAAGGGGAGAGGCAAGGAGGCTACTAAAAGCACATTTTATCACATGGATGGTGCCTACAAATGCATTGTTACAGCAAGTTTGGAGCCTGAAAGAACTGTGTAGCACTGTAAGTTTCAGGTTATTTACAATTCCTGTTTCCAGTGAGCACAGTCACATTAGAGCATTCATACTGAACACTGCGTTTTAGGCTACAAACTTTATACTATTTCTTGACTGCCTACCCACCTTCTGAAATCTTTCACCAGAATCAGAGTATAGATCTAACATTTATCTCCCTGCAAACATTGGATTGTGATAAGTTTTTGCATTCAAATAAGAGTAAATAATTTTAAGTAGAAAAAAATATCAAATGAAACACCTAGGGCCTGCAAACAAATATTACAGCACTAGAGAAAGGGAATATATCCTAATTATTCCAAAGAAGAGCATTTCAAATCTGAATTCGATAGAATACATGATATGGCCTCTATTAAGGAGGCAAATAATAATAAGAAGAAGAAGAAAAAGAGTTGTGAAAAATAAAGAAGAATTCCAAGGTGATTAATATTTTAGTCAAAATAGAGTCCTTATTATGGTGGGTGAAATGCAGACCTGAACTCATAGAAAATTGAATCCAGGTTGTGGATGGTAGACTTTAAAATAGAAACAAGATATATAACCAAGAAAGAAGATGAAAATGCAGAGTCCAGATAATGGCATTTAATTCAAAATTTTTATGAAGAAGTTAAGAGAAACCAGAGTGAAGGATAAATTCAAATCAACAGTATTTACTAAAAGAAAAAACTATACATCCATGTGCAAAAAATAATAAGTGAATCTTTATAACAACACAAATATCAACTAAAAAAGAATTAAAGATTTAAATATAATACCTGAAACCATAAAACTTCTAGAAGGAAAGTTCCATGACACTAATCTTGACAATGATTTTTGGATATGACACCAAAAATACAAGCAGCAAAAGTGAGAATAAATAAGTGGGACTGCAAACAAAATGTTTCTGCATAGTAAATGAAACAATCAACAAAATACAAAGACAATCCATGGAGAATTTCATGAGAGAAAATATTTTCAAACCCTAGATCCAATAAAGGGTTAATATGCAAAATATATAAGAAACTGACACAAATTTATAGTGAGGAAAAAAACCAACCTAATTAACAAATGGACAAAAACTCTGAACAGACATTTTTCCCAAAAATATACACAGTTGTCCAATAAGTATATTAAAAAATGTTCAACATCATTAATTGTCAGGGAAATGCAAATAAAAACCACAATATATCACCTTACACTTGTTAGAATGTCTATTATAAAAAAGATGAAAGATAATAAATGTTGGTGAGAATGTGAAGAAAAGGGAACATTCATACATTGTTGGTGGGAATGTGAATTGATAACACCATTATGAAAAATAATATGGAGTTTCCTCAGAAAGTTAAAAATAAAATTACTATATGTTCTAGAAATCTCACTGCTGGATATAAACGTAAATCAAATCATTTTGGTGAAGAAATATCTTTACTCCCATGTTTATTGCAGCATATTCACAGTAGCCAGGATATGGAAACAACTGTTAATAAATATCTATCAATGAATAAGTAAAGAAATTGTGTTATATATAATCCATGTTCAGTCTTAAAGAAGAATGTCTTGCTGCTTGCTACAATATTGATGAACCTGGAGGACATTATGCTAAGTGAAATTAGCCAGATACAGAAAGACAAATAGTAAATGATTCCACTTATATGTAGAATCTAAAAAAATCAAGGTCTTAAAAATAGGGCAGAAGAGTAGTGTGGTTACCAGGGATCAGGAAAATAGGGGGATGTCGGTCAAAGGGTACAGACCTACAGTAATAAAGTGAATAAGTTCTAGAGACCTGATATACAGCAGGGTTGCTATAGTTATTAATAATATGCGCTTGAAATTTGCTAAGAAAGTAGCTCCTAAGTATTCTAACCACAAGGGAAAAGGTAACTGTGTGTTGATTGATATGTTAATTAGACTGATTGTTATAATCATGTCAAGGTATACATATATCAAAACACCAGGTTGTACACCTCGAATCTATACAATTTTTATTAGTCAATCATACCTCCATACAGCTGAAGAAGAAAGCATCTGTAAAAAACAAACAAAAAAAACCATTCGGTTTATGATTTTGAGAGATAAATGCATGTTAAAGGATGGTTTTGAAAAACTTAAATGTAAAATATCTTATATAAAATAGTAAGAAAACAATACATAACAGTAAATGGCAATGATCTTCCCTGATCCCAAATAAGAAAAGAAAATTCATAAAAGAGAGACATGATTACATTCATAAGCTGTTCCGCCACAATAATTGTGAGGACAGTTACAATTTATTTTGATATGTTTTGTTGAGTGCTGCAAATTGGGTGTCTACTTTGTGCTAATTGGTACACTTCCATTGGCTAACCCTTTAATTCACAAAAATAGCCCTGTCTACACCTTAAAAATAAAGAAACAGAAAATGTGTCACTTAATTTAGCCAACTAGTAGTAGCAGCATGAGAATTTGATCCTCATAAACGTTGGGTTACTCTTCCCACCAGACAACACTCTCAGGCTACTCTTCACACAAACAACACTCTCGGGTTGACCAAGGTTGACCTAATAAGCAAATAACCTGACCACAAGCTTAACAAATCAAAAACTCCATCAAATATGTTGAGGAAATGTTTTTGTGTGATATTTCAAAACGAGTTTTGAAATTTCAAAATAAGTTTGAAATCATCTTTAATTAAAAAAATAGAGTTTTGTTAGACTTTTTAATACTTATTTTACAGCTGAATGAATATGTACTTTGGGAGTGGGGAAATCATTTCAGAACTTAAGGCATGAAAAAATAATTCTTTGTAGACCAGTGTTCCCCAAGGTGTGGTCATTTGTATTAAAATCTCCTGTGGTAAGTAATAAAACACTTTCAGGTATTACTTCGGGCTTATTGATTTGAGATTTCTAGTGGCAAAGCTTGGAAATCTAGGGACTTAACACACTCCTGGGGTGACTTCTGTGCATACAGTCCTAGAATATGAGAGCCACTACTTAAATCCTTAATGAAGCTAGGGTCCCCTCAGCCATGTACCACTTACTCCAGTTTTCATGGGACACTTTCTGGTAGGCAGCTTCTTCTAAGGTGACTCCCAATGACCCTATTTCCCAGTATTTATTTTATTTTATTTTTTTGAGTTGGAGTCTCACTCTGTCACCCAGACTGGAGTGCAGTGTCCGCTCCCGGCCACTGCAGCCTCGACCTGCTGGGCTCCAGCGATCCTTCCACCTCAGCCTTCCGAACAGCCAGAATTACAGGTGCGCGCTACCACGCCCAGCTAATTTTTTATTTATTGTAGAGATGAGGTCTCGCCAAGTTGCCCAGGCAGGTCTCGAACCCGCGGGCTCAGGCAATCCACTCACCTCAGCCTCCCAAGGCGCGGGATTATAGGCTGAGCCACCGATCCCGGCTTATTTATTCTGTTGTGTATTCTTTTCCCCTTTAGTGCTGACTGGCCTTTGTAGCTTGCTTCTCCTGAGTGGAATGTGATGAAGTGATGAGATATTACTTTCAACATGAAGTTACAAAAAACTATGACTTAAGTCTTGTGCATGCTCTTCCTCCCTTACTATTAGATCTTTGACCCTTCCTGAGGTAAGCCAGCTGTCATGTTAGAGGCAGATCTATGGAGAAACTCATGAGAGGGAGCTTGGAGAGGAGTCATGCAAGTGAGTTTAGAATCCCGTCTTTTAAACACAGATGAACCTTGAAATGACTGTTCCCACTGCTGACAACTTGACTTGAGCCAGAGTCACCAAGCTGGACTGTACTAAGATCCCTGATCCACAGAAAGAGTGAGATAATAAGTGCTTATTGTTTCTAGCTATTAATTTCAGAGTTATTTGTTTCATAATATGTAAATATGTAACTAATACTCCCTTAAGAAAGGAAGCATAGGACTGTTTACCATCATTTTTATGTCCCTAGCCTTTTTTTACATTGTTCTCTTTCTCCTTAATTTCTTATGTGTTCTTCAGCCTCCATAATCCTTTTTGTTGTTGTTGTTATTGTTGTTTTTTGAGACATTGTCTCACTGTCACTCATGCTAGAGTGCAGTGGCACAGTCATACCTCACTGCAGTCTCTAACCCATGGGCTTAGACAGTCCTCCCTCCTCAGCCTGTCAAGAAGCTAGGACTGCAAGTGTAAAACATCACTCCTAATTTTTTTTCATTTTTGTAGAGCTAGGGTCTTGCTATGTTGCCCAGGTTGGTCTTGAACTCCTGGCCTCAAGTGATCCTCCTATCTCAGCCTCCCAAAGTTCTGGGATTACCGTGCCCACCCTTCTGGTGATACTCAACTCATATCTATTACTATAATCTGGCCAGTTTCTAAATTAGGTCAGACTGCACAGTAACTCTACTTTCTCTACTTTAAGAGTGAGGTGGACTAGCACACGTTTCTGCCATTGACCCCTTATTTCTGGACACCATAGACATTCAACATCAAAATGGATAAATCCTAAAGGACCTTTGAAAGGTAAGGTACTAACACAATAGTGTTCTTTCAAGAAGTTGATTTGCCCAGGCCAATTGAGTTGATAGGATTAGCTATTATTTGAAAGTTTTTCACATACAGGTGATAGTTAAGTTAAAAAGAAAACTTGAATCTTCAAATGGTAAGAATGTAGAGCCAAAAAAAAGTTTGAGGTGATGTGTTTGTGTATGTCAATAGGGAAGGTGGGGAGGGAGAGAGAAGAGTTTTTATAAAGCTAGACTTTTTGTCACCTAACCATTCTGTAATGTTTGTTGAAACCATCTAATTTGTAACAAAAATATGCAATATGAACTTTAGAAAAACATGAGTACCACTAACCTATGTTTTCAAGAATTTGAGGGATTTTTTTAGGTAGGTAAACCCCTAAAATAATTTTCTGAGAATAAATCTGTTGATATGACAGTCAGATGACGTAGAAAACATGGCGCTGTCCTCTAAATTTTCCTTAAACCCACTGAGCTGTGAAGACTAGGTCTAATATACTTTATTGTGGTCTGAACCTCGACTGGGAGTACATGATTAACAGTGTTGTAAAACAACACTGATGAGGACTCTGGCCAAGAACTTCCCTTTAGTATATGATAGGTGGACTTTGACTTTGTCTGCCAAAACCAAATCAACTGACGTATTCTCTCAGAAGTACTAGTCAAACTGTTTATTTGACACTGGGGAGAGAAAATGAACTGAAGATTGCATGGATTTTGCTAATTACAATAGTCTCTGCTGACACCATGAAGACAGGCTTACTGCTAAATACCTCTACTTGAACCTTTTATTCCCTTAACCAATTGTTAGTGTTAACAGTGTAGTGATTGAAAACATGGGCTTTGAGGTCAAAGTACCTGGATCAGAAATCTGACTCTGTCCTCTACTAGTTCTAGCTCCATGCCCAAAATATTTGAATTTTCTGAGTCTCAATTTTCTCAACTATAAATGGGCATCTTAATAGTTCTGGACTCCTGAGATACAGAGGATTATGAAGATAAAGGAAGGAAGAAAATATATGGAAAACACTTTAAATACTAGCTGCACATAGCTCTTAACAAATGCTGGCTATTAATATGTTTAATATTATCAGGATTATTAATTGCTCTTAATTCTATGAAGTTACCCATAAACTTTAGTGAAAAATTATTTTATGTTTTAATTCCACTTATCTATGTTTCCGAGTTAGGACATTGAGGTCTTTTAAAAGACTACAACACTGATCAAAGGCTTTAATTTATAAAATATAAATATTTTCTCAAAGTTAAGCTTATAATTAAATATATTATTACAAATGTACTGAACTCTATACCTTTTGGGTCTTAAAGTATACATTTATTTCTCCATATGATCTTTAACTTAAAATGTAATAACTTTACGTTTACCACTAGTAATTCTTATCTACTGAAAAATCAACAAAATTGGGTTTTTTCTTTAGGTTTGGAAAAGATTACCCCAACTGTACTATTTTAATGGACTTTTTCCTCATATATATTGTTCTTAGTGCTTTATTCATTACTAATAAAAAAGACTTTTTTCTTTTCTATATGTGTGTAAAGATAAGGAATTGTGTGTTCATAAGGCAAGTACCCCAGCTTAAGTGCTTTTCTGATGAAGAATAGGTAAAATAACCAGATATTTATTTTTCTGCCAGCATGATCGATGTTTAACTGAAAGTACTAAATTTGTTTCTTGTTTTTTTCCTTTACTTTTTTTTCTCCCCAGAGACAATTATAATTCAACCATCTTAGCACATGAGAGTCGAGGTAGTCAAAATATCCTTGCCTTATTATTGTTGTTGTTGTTGTTATTTTTGTTGTTACAATATACACACCCTAGATTTAGATAAAGAAGTGCATATTGGCAAGCAGGCCTGAATCCCTGCAGACCTTGGTCAGGTCTATCCGTTACTCAGAGTCTGGTTGAATAAATACAACTTAGGACTTTTTATTTAGTGGCATTTACACTAATGTTGGCATGAGATCTTTGTTTAGTTATAATATAATTTCTTTAAAGCTACATTGGTTTTTGAGAAAAACATTTCTCAGTCTATTGTTTTGCAAATTAATATATGTCAGAATAATTTCATAATGACTGGCTCTCCTAACCTTTTCTTGAAATAAAATTCTACTTTTAAATCTTCACTTTCATCTCCAAATTTAATGACAGCATTTAGAACAACATCTCAGGAATTTAGAAAAGTTTCTAAGCCAAAGGATGTATGATACTTTTACCAATTACCACAGCTTTGCAAATGCACTTATTATGGTGGAACATTAAATTAACAATAAGTAAATATTCTATAACTATTCATTACAAAGCTATATGGCATTTCGTGAATCGCTAGCATATTGTAAAATCTTAGACTATAATTCAAGGGGAACCCCTCAAAACAGAGTTTATCTATTAAAAATTGTGTATTTATTCTTGCACGTTTAAATGTCCGTCACCCTCACAGTACTCTCCGTTTGATGCAACACACCTATCAAGACTCTTTTTCAACTGCTCAAAATAGCTTTTGAATTTGTCAATTTTGATGCCTTTTAGTGCTTCTGCCATTTTTTGTTTCACCTCTTCCACATTGTTAGGACATTTCCCTTTATCATCTAAGGAAACAAGAAAATGTGGCTCGGGACAATCAGGTAAATAGGGTGGGTGGGGTGTGGAGTCATGGTGTTTTAGATTAAAAACTGCGGAAAACTCAGTGCAGTGGGGGCAGGTGCATTGTCATAGCGGAATAACCAGGTATCTGATTGCCACAACTTGGGACATTTCTTCTGCAAATCATGACTCAACCTTCTCAGAACTTCCAGATAAAAATCTTTGGTTGACCATTTGATTCAAATGAACAAATTCTGAGTATATTACCAGGGCCTGCCCTCCAAATGATAATTCTTATTTTTGGAGGGTTCCCCTCATATGTTTTACACTCAATATCTTAATTCCCAAGGAGATACTTTATACTCTTAATCACTCATTCAATGATTATTTATTGCCTGATGCAGTATTTTGAATTCTGTAAGTATAGTAATGAACAAATAAGGTTACTTTCCTCATGGAGCATACTCTTCAGTGGAATGAGACAATGAATAATGCTTAAAAAAATATAGCAAAGGTACAATAAATAGAAGGACATACTGGGTGGAAAGGGATGATATAATCAATACAGATAGGTAAGGCCTCTCTGCAAAAGCAATGTTGGGATGGAGAAGGAAAAGAGGGGTCTGTCCATATTTACAACAAGTCAGTAGACAGGAAAATATTCAAGAAACAGTGTTGAGGCTGATATGACTGAAACAAAGTGAACAAGGAGGAGAGTAGTGGGTAGTGAAGTTAAATGGTGGCGGTGAGGAATTACCATATCAAGCCTTGGAGGACATTGTAGGGACATTGGCTGCTCTTCAGATCAAGATGGCAAGCTTGGGAGAATTTTGAGCAGAGGAGGAAGATGAATTGTGTTATAAGAGGATGCTCTGGGTCCTATTCTGTAAAAATAGAGTAAAGAAAATGTAGTGAAAAGACTCAACAAGGCCAGTTAGTAGTCCAAGTAAGATGAGAACTGAAAATAGGCCATTGGATTTAGCAGTATGAAGACAACTGTGATGACTTGACAAGAAAACCATTATGAATGGAATTTTACACAAGCAGACACTGAGATGGACTTTGGCATGCTGGATATTTATTAAGGATTCACATCTGGAAAAGAGAAGGAGAAAGCAAGATAGGTAGAAGAAATATTTGGCCTGTGATGCAGGTTCAGAAAAAAGCATTGGCCAACGCCATAGTGAGCCATGAATATGAATGAAATGTTAAGAGTGTTCTGCATTGAACTTAAATATCTGGATCTTCATAACCTACTACAATCAGACATTGGATGTGTGCCTGCCAGGAGAGGCATGTGTTTGTACAAAGTAGCTCTCTGTAACTGAGGCAAACTCTGAAAGACCTGAGAACTCAAGTTTATGCACACAGTGATTCCATATCCAGGAAAAATACAAACATAGGGAGGGATTGCTGAAGCAGTGACCCAGTGAAGTCGAGAGATAACGGAATCTAGTTGAGTTTTGTACAAAAATAATGTTAGCCAGTAGTTTTCTTTTTTTTTTCCTTATGTAGGATTTATTAAGAAGACAAAATGCTCCCAGAGCAGGAGGAGACCCAAGGGGCTGCCCAACCAGCGGTTTTCAAAATATATGTATACACATAACTGTAAGTCTATTTCTTCTTTTCTCAATTAAATAGCTTTAGTAATGTTAAATGCATGCTTATGGGAGGGAAACCCATGAAAGGGAATCTTATGAATTTTTTTTCTACTCAATTACACAAGTTATCCCTGAAGTGACTGAATCTAGAAATATTTTCTTTCATAAATCTCTAATGGAATTACTCATTTCAACAATACATAAAAATGTTTTGCTGTCATTTAAAATTTGCTTGAAGAACAGTAGACCACACTGAAAAATGTTTTACTTTTTGTGAAATTTTGGCTCTGAAATTTTTTTGAAATCTGTGGTAGTGGCCTTCATACTTTCCACCTCCACCATAGGCTGAAAGGTACCCTTTAGGAGTGAAGGTTAGATGATACAGAAATCTGGAGTTGAGCAATGGGGTAAAAACTAATAACTCCTACTTGGATAACATATATATTTTCCGTCAACACAACTGTCTTTAAACAAAGAGCATGCTAGATATATGAACACACTAAACTGAGTAGAAACAAAGTATGTAACATAATCTGGTTATATGTAAATTCTGTTTATGGTAGTCTTTCCTTATTTTATTTTATTTTTTGAAAGTTAGAGTGAGAGCTATTATTAGCTTTCTTTTCTGGCTTTGTAGTGGATATGGTTTTAAAATTTATACTAGAGATGAATTAAACTACTAATGCTGTGCCTTTTATGTGCAAGCAATTGAAAATACTAGAAAAACTATTTTGTTGGAGTAATGTTCGTTCTGTATAAGTGAGTTGAAGTCAGGCAGAAGCAGTTCTAGGCAGAGATAACTAATGAGACTCGTAAAGTTTTGAGAAGTTAGTGAAAAAGGACGTAGAAATTTCTCCTCTGGAGGGCACTGAATAATATAGAGTTTGCAGACGAATGAGAGCGGCAATTGATGACCTCTGAATGTTTCTTTCAACCTTAGGATTCTCTTCAGCTCTGTCCCAGAAGCACTGTTTGCTGATGGCTGAAGCACTTTATTTCTCTACGCCTCATTTCTCCTCCTGATAAATTTGTGAATTTTCTTCTAACACATCTGGTGGAATGATTAAGGAAACCTACCGCTAAAGATTATTTTAACCTACAGTTTTGATCCGAGAAAGTTATATCACTTGAAATCAAAACATTCCTATGCTTTTGCAAAACTCTTTCTCAAAAAGTGAAAGAGAAGGAGGATACTTGTATATTAAGAATTGGTCATGTTACATACCAAGTCTATGGAAGGAAAGAAAGAAAGGAATTTTTTAAAAATCAAACAATTTCAAGAAGCCAAATGCATTTTCCATTGGATTTCATTATCTTCCCTTTTTGTTTTAATCCCAGCTTATTTCCACTATTCTCCAATGCACACCAACCACTCCAAATAGGGCATTCCAATTGCTAGCAATATTCTTTCTGTTCTAACTTATGCAAATCCTACTCACTCTTCAAATCATTATCTCTCATTACATATTCTTTGGCTATTTCAGGTCTCACTGATCTTTCTTTACTCACAAATCCAATAGGATTTCTATTTTGCAGAAGATTCTCCTGGTTATAATTACACAAGGTCAGCCGTGTTCACTAATGTTTCAATTGCCCAATCCATCACCAGCTATACTGCAGCCCCTTAAAAGTATAGAATTAAGTATCTTTACTGCGTCTAGCACATTGCCTTGTCACTAAAAAGCCCTCAGTAAGTGCTCTCCTAGTATACTGATTCAGTCATGAGATTTCTGAAGGAATACTCCATGTATCAATAGAGGGCACAGTCCAGGTACAGCTTAAATGTATAGCTTTTAAATCAGCATGTAACATTTTAGATTTTTAATCAGTTATATTTTTAAGAATTGACTGAAATTTTGGCCTAGATAATTTGGATCAATTATCCTGAAAGTGAAATTGGCAGCCACTATTTGTGAAGTCGGTAAAAAAGATTTTTTAAAAAAAGAATCACGAAAGAATACTGTTTTTCTCTTTAAGTTAATATTGAGATTTGGGAAGCTAAGAGTAATTCAACTTTATTTGAATTGTTTATTTAAAAAGAAGAGATCTGAAGCAAATATGGCAGAATGGTGGCACTATTTAATTCTGAATTTACCCACATATGGATATTTTTATATTATTTCTGGTATTCTTTGTATATTATTCAGTTCGAGTTTTTTAATTAAAAATATTGGCATGTTACTTTTTAAAAAATTCCCTGTTTAAAGCTAAGAGTAATATTTTATTGTTGATGGGCACTTTATAATAGTCAATTAAATTCACCAAATATATGTTAAACAACTACTATATACTTGATTCTATAACAGCATAAACCAGTAACCAGTCAACTTCTACTCTCAAGAAGCACAAAGAGTAGAAATAGAATACGTGAATTACTTAGATAAAATAACATGGAGTCATTAGTAATGTTGAAATCAAGAGTAATTTTAAAGGTAATCCTGGGGAGTGAGGTGGGAATTCTGGAGAGGATACATGCTGAACAAAGGCAAATAGGAAAATCAGTATATGTTTGGGGACTAGTAAATTATACAATTTAGTTGAAAGACATCACAAATGTGAAAGTAAAGAGAAATTAAGCTGGCATGCTTCCTTGGGGCATGAAGCACACATTTTCCTCTACACACCAGTAGAATTAAAAATTGTACTCTAACTTCCAAATTGCAATTAAAAATAAAAATAAAACATAGTTTTCTAATATTTTGGTTATGTGTCATTGTTCTTAACCAATTATAATAATCATACTCAATTTGGATTTTTTTAGCAGAGAGGGCAAAATTGAGATTTGGTATTAATAATTATAAGTAAAACATAATATATTACATTTTATAGCCACTATGCATTAAATAAATTGGCACTATAACATTTAAGGAAAGAGTATTGTTTTAACGCAAGTTGTCACAACACAATATTATAGTCTGAGTAGCTTGAATTATAGAAATTTATTTTTTCATTGTTTGTAGACTTGAAGTCTGAGACCAGGGTGCCAGGATTGTCTGGTTCTGGTAAGGCATCTCTTATGACTTGCAGATGGTTACTTTTCCACTGCCTTTACATGGCAAAGAAAGAATGAGAAAGTTCTCTGGTGTTCCTTCTTATAGGGGCACTAATCACATCATAAGGACCTCAACCTCATGACCTCACTAGCCCTAATTACTTTTCAAAGGATTCATCTTCAAATGCCTTTACATTGAAGGTTAAAGCTTCAAAATACTAATTTGGGAGCTACACAAACATTCAGTCCTTGACAGCTGTTAAGCATGCAAGTGGAAATTACTAGAAGCCAATAATTGGTAGAATTTAATATATTACTTTAGTCCTTGCTAGAAAGAAAAAACATGAAAACTAATGTTGTATTATAATGTTTCTTAAAAGATAAACATGAATATGCGTACCTTAGAAACAGAGATTATGCCTCTGTTCAAACATTCACCTAATATGGGTAAATTTAAATAAAAGTAAACACATTCTAAGAGTCAGTCTAATGGAGAAAATGATACTTTCTGCTCCAGCAGCACTGTCCAATAATACATTCTGCAATGATGAAAGTTACTGTAACCGCACTGTACTCTACTATCACTGCTAGCTACAAGTGACTAACAGGTATTTCAAATATTACAAGTGGAACTGAAGAACTGATTTTTTTATTTTTTTTAATTTTAATTAATTTAAGTTTAAATAGCCACATGCAGGCAAGTGGCTATGCTATTGGAGAGCCCATCTCTAATATTTTAGAGGCTTACATTTTCTTTTTGTTTTTCTTTTTTTTTTTTGAGTTGGAGTCTCACTCTGTCGCCCAGACTGGAGTGCAGTGGCTGCTCCCGGCCACCGCAGCCTCGACCTGCTGGGCTCCGGCGATCCTTCCGCCTCAGCCTTCCAAGTAGCTGGAACTACAGGCATGCGCTACCACGCCCGGCTGATTTTTTGATTTATTGTAGAGATGAGGTCTCACTGCCCAGATGGGTCTCGAACCTGCGGGCTCAGGCAATTCACTCACCTCAGCCTCCCAAAAGTGCGGGATTACAGGCTGAGCCACCGAGCCTGGCATAGGCTTACATTTTCAAGTGGTTGAATTTAACAATTTTCTCCTTCTAGAGTTAATTTCAACTTTTGCTGAAATGTGGATATAGAAGTGATATATATTATTTTTAAATTTGGAAAGAATTGATACTTTGTATATAGTGAAAAGTAAATTCTAGTTTTTAAAGTATTCTTTGGGTGCATGCCTCTCACTGTATGTAAGGTTAGATGATGTTGGTCAACAATAGCTCAGTTGCTGAAAACAGTGGTTTGTAATTTCAAACACTTTGCATATTAATACTGTTGTGTTAAAAAGAATTCCTGACTAGATTCTGTATAGACACTCTGCATTTAATAATGTTTTCTTATGAATAATTAAGGTCACCAAAGAAGAGTTAAATGGTACTTAGCTAACAAAACAAACAAAACTAAGATAGAAATTTTATTGCTAAAATGTTAGTCTAACAGATAATAAAGGACTTAAACATTTCTTAGTGTTCTGAGAGCTAGTGATAAATAATTTGAGGCTTAAGCATATTCTTTATTCATCTATTAAATATACTATGTGAATGTTAATACATTTCTTTATCAGCTGACTGAAGAGTAAAGCTATACACCATTTCAAACTCTCTGAAATACATGAAACTAGAAATTGCACAATAGCTGCACTGTTTAGCTCTGATTAGTTTTAGAAAGCAGTGAATGATTTATTATGACAATAATTTAAAGGAACTCTCTCAAGATTAGTATTTTAGACTTAGCATTTAACATATTTCCTCTTGTTACACTTTTAGAATCATGATGGGTTCTCTTTTCAAATAAAAGCAAACATGAATCTAAGCGATCAAGGAGATAAATGAACCAAATCATGCCAGTGATCCATAAATGAAGCTACTATCAAAACAAATGAATTTACATGATTGAAGAAAAACATGCACATTCAAGTATGGCCAGCAAAACAGGACATAGCAACAAACAATATGAGAAAACTAGGGTGAGTATAATATTTTAGAAAGATCCAGAGCAATTTGAAAAATTATTGTTTTAAGATAAAAAATAATTGTATAAGATTAATTCAGCAACAGAGCATTCAAAACACAAAAAGCACAAAAAAGGCTAGAAGTGTCTTCTAAAATGTGAACCAAGTATAAATTCTAATTTTTCAGTAAGTTTTCTGAGGATAAGAATTTGAGAACCACCTAGTGGTACTTTCAAATGCATCATCAAAATATTATATATTACATTACCAAATAAACAGGAATAACATCAGCTGTTACTCACTTTCAGTGTCATGATTTTACTTCTTTGTCTAGATGAAAACTATATGGTGTCCTAGAGAAGTGGAAAGTTAGATTCACATAACGAAGTGTTTGCTTATGTATGTGTGTATGCTATATATGTATATGCGTGTATATTTATATTATATAGCTACATACAATATATCATTTGAACCATAAAATTGTTCCTATTTACCAATACTCTACATGTCTGGGTTTTATAGGCAAAAAGATTAAAAATACAGCTTTTAAAAACTGAACTATGGGAAGACAATCTGCTTTTACGAGAAGTTAGAGCAGCCGTTTGTTGTATATATATTTATTTGTTTATATGTTAAATTTAATACCAAAAAATAAATTTAACATTAAAGAAACTCAATCAAAACTTGGAAATGAGGAAAGAGAAAAGTGCATGAACTTTCAATGTCATATTAGAACAACATCTATCAAACCAGGTCATAAGACTTTCAAAGGAAATGCAGCCTACTTGACTTACTATTTAGTTTTAATCAGGAACTGGATTCTGTAGATTTAGATTTTTAAAGAAAATGGATAATAAACAAGTTATTTGTGTCCAGTAGTGATGCAATTAATTTCTATCTTGTAAAGATGATAACCCCTGAAATTATGATTTTATTAATTCTTTAAAAAAATCTCACTATGCTGGCCAGGCATGGAGGCTCAAGCCTGTGATCCTAGCATTTTGGGAGGCTTAGGCGAGAGGATTTCCTGAGCCCATGGGTTTGAGACCAGTCTGGGCAACATGGTGAGACCTCTTCTCTACAATAAATTAAAAAAAAAAAAAATAGCTGAGCATTGTAGCATGTGCTGTAGTCCCAGCTACTTAGAAAACTGAGGTGGAAGGCTCGCTGGACCCCAGTAGGTGAATACCAGGATGGCTGTGAGTGTGCCACTGCACTCCAGCCTGGGCAATGGAGTGAGACTCCAACTTAAAATAAAATACAATCTTACTAAGCTGCCTTTCCATGTTGTCATCTTGGTATTTATTCCTCAGATGAAGTTTTTTATGGTCAAATCTCTGTTCCAAGTTCTTTCAGTGTTGCATCTTATATTTCTTGAGTCTTATACTCTCTTTTATCCATTCCCTACTCCTTATTGTATTCTGGGGACAATCGTTGGTGATTTTCATTGTTTGGACTCTGAGGTCTGATTTTTTGGGTATTGCTTTTTGGATCCATGGAATTGCCTGTGTTCTTCCATTGATTTTTATCCCCTCATTTATGACAGATTTCTTTCTTTTCTCTCTACTTCCATTATTCAGTGTTAGCCAGTGGGACTTTCACTTCTGTTGTTTGCTCATTCTTCTATTCGGCCCTGATCAGAGCCTCCTTTCTGTTTTGAAACAACCTTTCTGTTTTGAAACAAGGCTTTGCTGTTTCTTGTAATTTTGAATGTCAATAAGGTTGAGAGTGGAATACTAGGATTCAGAAACTACTTGCAATTTACAATGTTCAGTGACTGAGTTATGGGCCTTCTGAGTCCCACTCTCACTACCCCTCTAAATGATGATGCAATGGGTACATATGTGTTCCCTGAGATCAAAATAAAATAACAGTAATGAGGAGAACACAGAAAAATAGAATGAAATAGAATGGACAAAAATAATTTAAAAAATAGAACACAGAAAAGCTAAAGCAAAAGAAACAAAAAGATACAAAGAAAACATAAAACAAGCAGAAGGAAAAACAAACAGAAAACACAAAAAAGCACCAGAAAACAAAAAAACAGGAAAACCAAACATACACACACACACACACACACACACATACACACACACACACACCCTAAAAATCCAAAGAGGAAGAAGAAGAAATTAAAAGGAGGGGAATGCAAAAAGAACCTTCTCACACACATTAACACACACACTAAACCAAAACAAAAGAACAATAAAAAAAAGAGGGGATGCAAATCGAGCCCTCACACATACACATTCACACACCACACACACACACACACACACACACACACACACAGTAAATCAAAACAAAATAGAATCAAAAGGAAAACAAAAGAATTAAAAAAGAATTTCTGGGCACTAATTGCACTCTTGTGGCAGGCTCTGTAATTGTTCCACTCAGCTGCTTACAAATAAACCCATCTATTTTCTCCTATGGGGCTGTGAGACTGTTCACAATCTCCCTGGTGCACAGCTTGGGATGAGGAGGGTGCGGTGAGGGTGGGTGGAATATCACTTCTCCGCTCCTATTCTCATAAGGTCAGGGTGATCCCCTTCCATGAAGAGACTGGGATTGTTTCATCCCCAGTTCTGGCAGTGGTCATCCCACCCAGGTTTATCCCAGAATAAAGATGCTGTCCAGGCTCCACCTTGGTTCATCCTTCTCAGCCATGTGAATTTGATGTAAAGAGGATTGTTGGGAAGGGGAGAATTAGGTCAGCACAGGAGTCACCACTGATCTCTGTGGGGGGGGTCTTCCTTGTCTTTTTCTGATCACACCCTTTGTCCTGTGGCTAGACAGAGTAGGGATGGGCACCTGAGAGTATGCACTCATCCTGTCACTCTGAAGTTTGTGCTTTTGGGGTATTCCTTCTGGATCACGATCAACTTCTGAGTAGTTAATCTGCCAGTCACAGAGTGGGTCTGTTGCTCCATGGTGAGCAAACTGGAGCACTTCCATGCCTAGTTTTCAAGATGGTGGTTGGGTACCTATTTTGTCTTCTCCACTGGAACTCTGCCTCTGGCTTTCTTACTGTGATCCTTCCACAGCCCTTCCTGCAAGTGTCTGGCCTAGTGCTGCAGTAGTGGGCAACGACTAACGATCCCAGCAGGCATTCCCTAGGAAAAGCTTTGTTAATTTTAGAAAATGGTGCTCAACTTTCATGCCCTGGGAGACACTAGAGTCTAAGCAGTGCAGCTGCTGGCACCAGCCACTTCACCAGGAGAGCCCTGGTTACTTGCTCCCAAACCGCCACTCAGTTAACCAGTCACACAGCCACTTACATACAGACACACATGCAAATTCATCCACATACTCCCTCACTGACACAGGGACTCACACAGTCCAACTGGTACCACTGTCTTCTTTTCTCTTCCCCCCTTTAACTTATTTTAATATGTTGATTATTTTTTATGTTCTCTCCTGGATCATTTTTTTTTTTCATTTGTTGATCTATCATTGATGAGTTAAACAAAACCTTGGCATACTTAGTATGAATTTATGTGATAATTATACTTTTAACATTTTGTTTTCAATCACTTATATTTTGTTGATAAGATATTTTAATCTAGTAGAATTCAGCTAATGGAATGCTTGGCGATATGTATCATTAGGAGAAAACATAAGGTTAAGTGATATTTGAGGCCTAGGTAAGCTGAGAAAGAGTATCATCTCTGTGTGAAATAGCTTACAATTCTCCATACACCATCTGTTCATTACAATCAATGCAATGACCATCAGAAGCAAGAGGAGACAAATCTTTAAACTTCCAGTTTAGTAGTGTTTTTAAGCCATCATTATCATTACGGAAAAATTCATTAAATTATCTATCGTGTTGAGTAGTATATGGATCAATTTAACAACAAGATTCTTGCCTCCTGGAAACAGACAAATTAAAATAAATAGTAGTCGTAAATCCAAGGGCAAACACATACAGATAAGTTTATCACTGTGAGCAGATTAAGTGAATAAGATAAATATTTACTTTTAAAATGATAGAAAATGTGACAATCTTATTCAGAGTTTATGGCACACTCTAGTCTCTGCACTAACATCCTGTGACTGGATTAGAATTCCCAGTTCTACTTTTGGAATTTGACTGTGAATATTTTTGTATTTTTCCTAACTTTTAGGGCAATAAGAATTGATGTCTGGGTTTAAACTTGTTCATATATTGTGCTCTATTAATCACTCTTGCCTAAATTGTTATTTCTTTTTTAATGTAAATTGTTTGTAAGTAAGTGTAAAACTCTAAACCAATATTTATTTAGAAGCCCAAATTTGGGTACTTTTGGTGTTGATTGATATGGAAGTATCATTGCTTCCAGGCTTTTTCATGGGTCAGAGCTAAGAAATTTAACTCAAAGTTTATATCAATACTTCCACTTTCAGAACAACCTTGCAGACTTCCCCTTACCTTTTCACTATTCATACTTTTCTTCCCTTCTTTCACAGTGAGGACCCTGACTATAATATGTATTACTGTTACCTCTCTCAATCCTGATATTATTAATATGTATCTTCTTTCTCCCTTTCCTGGTTAGGGTTTTATCAGTTTAATCTCAGGAAGACAGCTTCTGCTTCCTACAAGGTCATGTGGCAGGAAGGAGGTGGAGTAGGTGGATGTGAGATAATGCTCTGAGATGGAGTAATTTTTCTTTCTATTTATATTTATTTTGAAATTCAGATATTCTCTATCTTTGAGTTATGATAGCAGCCTGGGTTTTGTATAGTTTTTTGTTATTGTTCTGTGTTGTTTTTGAAGGAATTATTGACAGAGAGTAGGCTGGTAGTCATTATTGTCTTTTGCTATCTGGAATTTCAGAACATAAGTTTTAATCTATTTAACCCCAAATTGGTTTGAGAATGTTTTAATGTAAACCCATATATTGATTATATTGCCATAGTGATTATATTAACAACTATTTAAGAGACACTTAAGGCCAGGCACGTTGGCTCATGTCTATAATCCCAGCACTTTGGGAGCCCAAGGTGAGAGGATTGTCTGAGCCCATGGGTTTGAGACCAACCTGGACAACTGGATGAGACTTCATCTCGACAATAAGAAAAAAAATTAGCTGGTCATGGTGATGCATGCCTGTTGTTCTAGTTACTTGGAGGGCTGAGGTAGAAGGATCACCTGAACCCACCAGGTCAAGGCTGTAGTAGCTGTGAACATGCTACTGCACTCCAGCTTGGGTAACAGTAAGACTCCAACTCCAAAAAAAAAAAAAAAAGATAGAGACACTTGAACTATTTAGGATTCTTTAAAATGCTTAATGAGTTAGGAATGATGAATATATCCATTAGTATAATAAATGATTTCTCAAAATAACTGCTATCATAATATACAATGACCAGAACTCAGTATTTCCATTAATATCAGAAATAAAACAAGTATGTCAGCTAAACAATGTTATTATTGCATTGTTTTAGAATACAGGAAGCAATACACTAGGAAAAATGTACAGAGGTATAAAAGTTGGAAAAAATGAGAAAAATATATTATTTTAAATATTTATATATAATTTGAGAATTTACCATTTAAGGACTATGTAAGTGACTGGTAGAGTAGGACAAATTAAATATGTACATTTTGCAGACTTGGTTAAAAGAGTAATAACCAGTCAGAAATGTATTTTTTAAAATTATTCCATTTACAATAGCAAAACTAAATTATCTGTATTACAAAAAAGTAAAAGTAAAAAAAAATGATAGAACAAATATGACAAAAACTGAAAATGTACTTGGATCAAAAAAGGAGAAAATGAAATATATACCAAAGTTGAAGACTCGATTTGCAGTACTATAAGTTTTTCCTAACTAAATTTGAAATCATTTTTGCAAGTTAATTAAAAACAAAAGAATAAATTTTGGTCCACATTGCTTCATGTTTACACAGTTCATCTGGTAGGATAAATATCATTATTTTTTTAAAAAAAAGAGTTCTTGGTGGGAAACAAAATACCAAAGTTTAAAATATACCAGTTAAAATAGTGTATGATTGGAGCAATACTAGACTAATCTTGAACATATGAAAGACTAGAGATTACCAAGTGAAAATATCATGAAACTATCAATATTTTTTATTGGCTAAAAATCAATATGTATGGTATCTAATTATTTTTAGAAATCATATGTACATTCAAAAAGAACTTTATTTTTATTTTTTTTGAGTTGGAGTCTCACTCTGTCACCCAGAATGGAGTGCAGTGGCCGCTCCCTGCCACCGCAGCCTCGACCTGCTGGACTCTGGCGATCCTTCCACCTCAGCCTTCCAAGTAGCTGCAACTACAGGCGCGCACTACCACGCCCGGTTAATTTTTTATTTATTGTAGAGATGAGGTCTCACCAATTTACCGAGCCGGGTCTCGAACCCGCGGGCTCAGGCAATCCACTCACCTCAGCCTCCCAAAGGCGTGGGATTACAGGCTGAGCCACCGAGCCTGGCTGCAAAAATAACTTTAAATTAGGCAAATATTTCTTTGTCCCTTGTTATATTTTCTAGGTTTTATGTAGTAAAATAAAACTAATGCAACACTTAAAAGTGTATTCAGAAAACCTTTCATGTTTTACTTCATAATTTTATTGCCAGATATTTTCTATTAAAATAATGAAAGATATTGACAAGAATATGTGTGTATATTAAACATAGTTTTACTTAAAATTAAAATATAATTATATTGGTAAAATGAGGATTGCTCAATTTATTTACGAGCATATGTAAAATTAAAATAATGTCAATTTAAAAATAAAATTGAAAAATCCACTTAATAGTATACTCAAAATATTGAATAGATAGGCAGCATAAATTTATATCTGTAGGTAATTATAATAAATATAAATGAAAGTTAAAATAAAGCATTAAGTGTAGTTATCTCTGTGTGGTTGTATTATAGATATTTTAAGAAAATGCTTTCTGTATTAAACAATTTAATATAAACTTTGAGACATGTTATTGCAAATACAAATAATAAATGAGAGTTTATTTAAAAGATTGATATGACAAAAATATCAAATGCTGCAAACAATTTAGTAAGTTAAGGGTTGAAATGTATCACATTTGTGCTGAAACCTAATAGCAGAAATTACATATCTGTATGTAGGTTGAGTAGTGAATAAATATTTAAGGATTCTGTCTATTCTGACAGTAGAGAATGTTGGGATAATGCTAGAAAACATGGAGCAAAAATAAAGGGATTTGAGCGTAAATTGTTATTGAAAAGACCCATAAAAGAGGGAGAGGAAGTACATACAGCGGAGAGATAGTAAAATTGACATTCTTGAGAGGTAATGTAATTAAAGTTCTTGAGAAAAAAAAGAAACTAATTGGAATATAGAATATAGATAAAGGAATTAGATAAGAAAATGGATATTTTGTTATAGTGCATAAGGGGAAAATGAAAAAAATTCAAATATTTAGATTGGGACCAAAATATGAAGGATTTTAAAAATTGTACTTGCAATTTTTTCTTTTTTTAATTTTAAAAATGTGGGGTACAATTCAGGATTAGGTACATAAGTAGTCACCATACAGGTGAAGTTTGAGCCTCCCTTTGGTCCCTACTTCGCCTGGTTTGAGATCAGATACCCTTATTGATGTAATGTGCCCCCCTCCCTCTCTCCCCTGGCAGTGTCCCGCTACCGCCAATCCCTTTCTTATAGTATTATGATAAATGTTAGGGGTCTGCTTATGAGCGAGAGCATGTGGTACTCACTTCTTTGCTTCTGTGATAGATCACTGGGTATGACAAACTCTAAATACATCCATGTTGCTGCGGAATCCATAATTTTGTCCTTATGTATGGTTGCATGATATTTCATCATGTATATGTACCAGATTTTTTTATCCAGTTCACTTTTGATGGGCAGCACAGATAGTTCTATGTTTTTGCTATTGTGAATAGTGCTGCAAGAAACGTGTGTACAAGTATATATTTGTAGAAGGGTTTGAGTTCTTCCAGGTTTATTCCCAGAAGGGGGATTGCTTGGTTGTATGGAAAGTCAATTTTTAGATCTTTTAGAAATCGCTGCACTGTTTTCCACAGAGGCTGTACTAATTTACACTCCTACCAATAGTGTAGAAGTGTTCCCCTTTCCCTGCATCCTCTCCATCATCTGTGGCTTTTTGAGTTATTGATGATGGTTATCCTGTCTGACTGATTGCAAATATCTTTTGGAAATAGCAGTCGTGAATTTGCTTTAAAAAATAATCTTTTCCCCCCACTGATTTGTAATACTGCAAATATGTTTGTATTCATAAATGTTCATTCACATAAAAACAAATATCTACTGACAGTATTTCTGGAACAACTAAGCTAGTGATCTGTGTTATAAATACAAAATGAGGAACCTTTTACATTGATGATTGACCTCATAATTCCCTCCCCCATTTATATTTTACCACAGTTTTGAACCTTGAATGTTTAAGGCATGTAGCAATTACCTTTCTTTTGGACCTACAATAACTTACCTATGAAAAAATACCACCTCTCAGTCTTCAGTTTGATAAAACTTAAGACATTTGAAATGCCAAATATTGGTAAGATTTTAAGAAATGAGAACTTTCGGACATTCTCGTTTTGAGTGTAATGAATATAACCACTCTGAGGAATAACTTGGAATTCTGAGTAAAGTTAAAGACAGCAGTTTTGAAGTCTATTCTACATAAATTTTCATGTGCATAGGATAAAGGTATAAAGATATTTATTATAACCCAATAATATTAGCAAAAAAATGGAATTAATTTTCCAACAGTAGGGAAATGGAGAAATTGTGGTTTGTTAACTTGACGAAATGTTATAGAGATGTTAAAATGAATTAATTATACATAAACAACTACTAAAATTTATATTAAATAAAAATAAATTTTTAAACAACACAGATCATTTTAATCATTAGTATCTCTTCTATAAGTATAAATACTTATTTAAAATTATAAAAAATATATATGGAAACTATAGAGAACAATTTCAGGAGAATGGATAACAATTTCAGAAAAGGAAAACTGATAAACAGTAGAGTTGCAGCTGCATCTATAACTTTTTCCAATTAGAAATTTCTTAAAAATTTTTAATTAAAATTATTTGCAGAAATTAAATAAAGTTATTAATCAAACACACAATCACATTTACTTCTGTAACTGCCTATACTGAAGACAGATGAGCATAAACTAAAATTGTTACTCATTACTTGGGGACTTAGATAAAAATTAATGTGTGATAAAAAGTATATGCATATGAAAGATTAAGTATTTATGAAATAGGATATTTGAGTAGATGAGTGAGGTAGCCTCAGTCAGATGGGAACAAAACAATCTCTACCTTGAATATGTCAAAGAACTCAAGAGGTGACTCTCACCTAAGAGTTATGGCTTTTAGATTTGAATCCAGCATAAATGTTTAAATATCTATTGTTTAAATGCAAATTTAATATTTCTGTGTTATATAACATAATACTAGGCTTATTTATTGAAAATTATAAGTTCAAGGACAAACTGCCTAATGACTAGAAGTATATCTGCTTGAACACAACTAGTGAAGGAGAATTTTATCCTTCTCATAAAATGTATTCAAGTGCCCAATATTTGAAGTTAGAGATTAGAATTTTACAGCAAATGTAAACAACTATGTTCTCTCAACTCTAAATGTCAGAATGCTTTTTTTCTGAGATTTTTGAGTGTGTAGGCAGATTGAAGCAGATTCAATGATTATGAAGATTGTGGTTAGTTTATATCAAAACTAATAATGAAGAAGGGGAAGGAAGTAAAAAAGACTGAAGGAGAAAAGAATTCTTTTCATATTAAAAAAAGAAGTTCCAAGGTGTTTGTTGATAAAGTTCTAGTTCTTGCATGGGATGAGTTTTCATGCGTGTGTTTAATTTGTGATAATATACTGTCTTTTTATGATTTGTGCCCCTTTTGTATGTGTACTTTACTTCAATTAAAAAATATCTCTGTGGATTTTAAAATTTGCAAGTTCAAGGAACAAATTTCAGGTAAAAGTCAAGTTAAGTGAAGTAAGTCTTTTGTATAATACTGTTGATGTGAAAAGTACCATGACCTCAAAAGTCATTAAATCTCATTTTTTATTCTGAGATTCATAGATGAAAAACCCAACATGAAATACGATAATGAGTTTGTAAAGCTTCTCTGGGGTCTTAATGAACTCAAGGAGAGAAAGGACATTTTAAAGTTTCTATTACTAAAATATTATCAATATTTTATCAAGCATAGCAGCTTTTTCCATAGGTTTCAATTTTTATCGATCGTGTGTTGAGATACTGGCTTTCCATTAGTATTTGGATGCAAATTGTCTGTATCTTGCCCGAATGCTGGGTAAACATGAAAGAATATGAAAATGAAGGCTAACATGAAAATAAGGACTATTATACTTTCAAATATGAAATAGAATAGTGCTGCAAAAGTCCAGACAAAATTTATATATGAACTAATAACTACGATTATCAACTTGATGCCTTTCGTTAAAGACTGTCTGAATTTTCACTTTATCTCCTTTCAGAACCAATTAACTTAAATATAGCTTACATTATAGCAGTATGATGTATCATAGTCATTTTCTGGGGCATATCCCCTGCATACTTTTAACAGAGGGCGAGGGAGAAATTTATTCCTTTATAATTTACACTTACTTGTACCAGGAATCCTCTTGCCTTATCCTAGTAGCTACTTGTGCTGTGAATTTATGTAACTGATAGCTGAGCCCCTTTCCAACGGTGTTTTGGGGAGAACATTTTTACTTCTAGTCAATTTTATCAATTAAGTTCTTACTTAACAAAGCCATAGATTTCTTTCATGACCTTTTTCTGTTGTGGTTTTTGTTTAGAAGTTATTTAAATAAAATGATACAAAATGCACTGTTTTTCTGTAAGGGCAACGTATGATGTTTGAATAAACGTATGATGTTTTTAAATAAACTTCAGAGGGTACATGTGCAGGTTAGTTTCATAGGTATATAGTGAGGTTTGGGTTTCTATTAAACCCGCTCCCGGCCACTACACTCCAGTCTGGGCAACAGAGTGAGACTCCAACTCAAAAAAAAAAGAAATGAGAACATGCAATATTCAGTTTTCTGCTTCTATGTTAATTCGCTTAGAATAATGGTCTCCAGATAAATTCATGTTACTTCAAAGGACATTATTTCATTTTTTGTATGGTTGTATGGTATTCCATAGTGTAAATGTATCACATTTTCTTTATCCATTCCACCATAGATGGGACCTAGGTTGGCTCCATTTTTAAATTGTGAATAATGCCTCAATAAACATATGAGTTCAGGTGTCTTTTGGGTAGCACAATGTGTGTTATTTTAGGTACATAACCAGTAATGGTATTCCTGGATCCAGTGGTAATTCTTTTAGTTCTTTTAGTTCTTTGAGAAATCTCTTTTTTTTTTTGAGTCGGAGTCTCACTCTGTCGCCCAGGCTGGAGTAGAGTGGCTCTCCCGCCCACCGCAGCCTCGACCTGCTGGGCTCCGGCGATCCTTCCCCCTCAGCCTTCCGAGTAGCCGGAATTACAGGCATGCACTACCACACCCGGCTGATTTTTTGATTTATTGTAGAGATGAGGTCTCGCTGCCCAGGCGGGTCTCGAACCCACGGGCTCAGGCAGTCCACTCACCTCAGCCTCCCAAAGGCGCGGGATTACAGGCTGAGCCACCGAGCCCGGTTGAGAAATCTCAAAACTGCTCTTCATAAGGGCTGAACTAGATTACATTCCTAATAGCGGTGTATGAGCATTCCCTTTTCTCTGCAACCTTGAATGTTGTTGGTGTATAGAAATGCTATTGCTTTTTTCAAACGTTGATTTTCATCTGGAGACTTTAGTGAAGTCACTTATCAGGTCTGGGAGTGTTTTGGTGGAATCTTTAGTGTTTTCTATATAGAGGATAATATTGTCTGTGAGAAAAGAGAATTTGGCTTTCTTTCTTTCTTTTTTTTTTTTTTTCTATTTCAATACCTTTTTTTCCTCTTGCTTGAAATATTATTCACCATGATCAGGTTGGCTTTATTTCTGGGATGCACAATTGGGTCAACATAAGCAAATCAATAAATGTGATCCATAACATAAACAGACTTTAAAAAAAAAAAAAGCACATGATCATCTCAATAGACACAGAAAATGCATTTGATAACATCTAACATTCTTTCATGATAAAACCCCAAAACCATATAGGCATCAAAGGAACAACCTAAAGATAATAAAAGCTCCATGTATGACATACCCACAGTTAGCATCGTTCTGAATAAGTAAAAGTTGAAAGCATTCTCCCTAAGAACTGAAACAAGACAAGAGCGTCCAATCTCACCACTCCTATCTAACAAAGCACTGAATCCTAGCCAGAGCAATCAGGCAAGAGACTGACCTTTAAAAAAATAGGACTAGGAGACAGGGTGTTGCTGTGTTGTTCAGGCTCTCAAATTCCTGGTCCAAAGTGACACTCCTGCCTCAGCCTTCCGAGTATCTGTGATTACAGATGTAAGCATTGTGCCCAGCTAGTCATGACATTTTAGTAGGTCAAATGGCAAAAATATTTAAAATAATATTAATTAATTTTTTCTATTAACATAGAGACATATTCCGTTCTGCTAAAATAATAATGAGAATAATATTTAATATTTGTTATATACTTCACAAACATAGTCACAACAAATCTATAAGTAATTATTTTACTTCTTTTGTGGGGATATAAATTGAAGTTACCTTTCCAGTCCCACAAACAAAACTCTTTCTACTATGGCTTAATCCTTGGCACCTCCTTCTACATATTTGTTTTTGTTGTTGTTTTGTAATGGTGTATTTATCCTCTTAATCATTTATGTTCAATATCCTAAAGATACCTTTGGCTATTACTTGCTCAACTCCATTCACCTATTGCAGTCGGACAAAAATTATAAATAAAAAAAAATAATATAAAGCAAAAACAAAGAACTTACAAATACACACACACACACACACACACAAAAGTCTTGCAGTGGAAAAAGCTTTTTAAAGCATGAGATGAAATATTTAATTGTATCAAAAAGACTGATAAAAATTTTGACTAAAAATCGAAAATGAAATAAAATAATACATTTTTATATAGAAAAATACAATATAAAAGTCAAGACAAGGTAAACCAAGAAAAAATGACAAAATATAAAGAACTAATATTACCAACAAGGAAAAACCATCAAAACCAAATATTGATTGTCAAAAATTCTAACAGAAAAAAATGGGCAAAAACAGGCAATAGGCAGTTAAGTAAAAAGAAAATAAAATTGGCCAATTTGTTTGAAATAATGGGTCAAATCTCACAAGTAGTTAAATAACTAAAATAAGATGTCAGTTTTATAGATCAGATAGAAAAATCAAAGACTGATAAAACTTTGGGGATCATTCTAGAAAAAAGTGAGGAAAAATAAGACTTTCTGGTAAAAGTAAAATTTGGCAACTTTTAAAATTGTATGAAAAACTTTGTATTTGTTGTTTTACCAATTCCAATTCTAAGGAAAATATTTATAAATAAATTGTATTACTGGGGCGAAGATCTACCCAAGGATAGTCATTATTATACGTAATAACCACACTAAGTATAATAAAGAAAAAGGCGACAACTACTCATGTGTCTTATGAGTTAAAAAATAAAACAACCCACATTCCTCTTGACTAAAGTCTGCAAACCTGTGTGCTCTGCCTCTGACTGTGCTTCTGCTTCATGTCACTGTCCACTGTGCTCTGAACCTTTCTGTCCCAAATGTTTTTCTCTTAGTATGCTATTTATTTTCTCAATCAATGCATTGTTGTAATCACTTCACCTGGTAAACTCTGCAATATTCTTCATTTCTCATTACCCTCTATGCCACACCCATGAGTCTTGGACATCCATGGTAATTTAGGAATGCTCTCTCCTCTTTTGTTCCAGGTTCAATGTCTTTCTTCTCTGCTGTATTTTAAGTTCATTGGATGCAGAGATTATGTCTGACGTTTGTGACCTTTGTTGTATCTCTAGCACTTAGCATAATGAATAGCACCTGTAAGGCACTTAATAAATTCTTTCTGAATTAACTAATGAAATTACTTTGTGTCTATACCATAGAATTAATCCTATTCATCCATTACAATGATGTCAGGAGCACATTCAACTATTCATTCATTACAATGATGTCATAGCATATTTAATGAAAAGTACTTTATGATATACAACTAACTAAAAGCATTTACTCTTGTACCTATCATTTCTAGCTCTCAAATCGCAGGACTACTATCTGCTTTGAGATCATTGGAATGAAACACTAATTATGTCTTCACATGCTGTTTAAGTCAGTGGTCATAGGCAGCTCAAAATTTCCAGGTATTCCATTATACTCTGAATTCTAATCTACATAAGGCCCCCAATATATAATATAGCTTTTTTCCTAATTGTAATTTTCTTCTTTTCCCTAATTCTTTCAATCCTTCTACTGTACTCTTAAAAAGCCAGCATCAGTTATCAGTGAATTCCTCCATAATCTCAGCGTACCTTTTTCCTCTTGCCCTAATGAAAACTTGACTTTTCTTTGAATTAACACTTTCTCCTGAAAGGTGGCCCCTTTTTCTCTCATATTCCCCATACCCTTGGATCTGAAGTGAAAGAAGTATTCTCCTTGCTCATTATTGCCATTTCCAGATGATCTGTCCTTCTTCTAAAACACCTTAAGCTCCTCATATCTCATGTCATCAGACATGAGACACATCATGAAACAATCTAACAATACTCCATCACACATATCACTCCCACATATCCTTAGTCCCTGAAGATTTGATCTTCTTGATCCTTCTAATTCTACCCGTTTTTCATGGTTATAATCTAGACATATATGTAACCTGCAATTGAAATTACTGGGTATTCTCAATTGTAATCACCCCACTCTCTGACAGATACATCTGAATTTTTCAGTTCATATTTTTTATCCCACTCCATCAATTCCTTGACCCCCACCAAGAAGTATTAGTGCAGTCTATTCATTGAGTTATTTCCTTAAGCAGTTTACATCTTATAACTCTTTATCATAATTACTTTCTTGTCTAAAACTCAAATGTCTTACCCAGATTCCTTTCATTTTATTTGCCCAACAAGTATCCAATTCTGTCTCCATCCAACTGCAACAAGCTGGAAAAACAGAACCCACAAAACAATGCTGGTATTGTCTCATTTTGAATTCATGGTTATTAATCTTCAGCGGACCTTTATTATTGTGTTACTTCCTAAATTTCCCTAGTCAATCTCTCTCCACACTCCTGGAAGTAGTTTCATATTTTATGTTTTGTGTTCTCAGGCGTCCTCAACCCTTTCCTCACTCTCATCACATGGCTTCACTTCTTTTTATGAGGAGAAACTGGAAAAATAAGAATCAGAAACTTTTCATAAGTGTCGACTACTACATCAGCCGTACCTGCCTGCATCTGTATATTTTGACTTTTTTTTCCCTGCTAGTTTGTATTAATTTTCTGTGTCCTTATCTGGGGCCAACCCCTCTAATTGCACACTAGCTGCACTCTTTCTCATTTTACATTCCAACAATTCTTCTTTCTCTCCAGCATCATATTTTTTTCTTCCTCTCTACCTGATCATTTCTACCAGCTTAGCAAAAAAAAAAAAGCTAT
This sequence comes from Carlito syrichta, assembly GCF_000164805.1. Classification (NCBI taxonomy): domain Eukaryota; kingdom Metazoa; phylum Chordata; class Mammalia; order Primates; family Tarsiidae; genus Carlito; species Carlito syrichta. The sequence continues at coordinate 326,302 of NW_007248568.1, read as the reverse complement.
TATTTCTCCCATCTAAAAAAAGAATCTTCTATTGATCCCACATTTCCTTCAGCTACCATCTTTCTTCCAGAAAGCCATACACAAAAATACACAAAGGTAAACTGGCCATATTCTTTTCCCCAAAAAAGTAATGTGTTCTACTTTTGGTAGATGATATTCACTCTCAAAATTTTTTCTTTCCAGACTGAAATCTTTGACTGCAGAAGTTTTCTGCCTTGGTGCCTGGGGTCAGTAGCTGAGAAATCATCTAAATCTAAGGAAAGGGGCTCAGGGAAGAATTCCTGTCTCTGGAATTCAAATTTTATTTTCCATCTCTTCTTGTTACCCGTATAATCAGTATATACTTCCCATTTTGATTTGTGTTTTCTGTTCTCTTCTTTAGAGAGAGGCACTGTGTTGCTTTTACACCATAATATGTGGGCTTTGCAATGCTAGAATCCTGGTTTATGGGATATTATGTCATTAAACATAAGACTATGGCATTTTATCCATAGCTAAGCTTAGAACCGTACAGCATGTTGTGTGTGTGTGTGTGTGTGTGTGTGTGTGTGTGTGTGTGTGTGTGTGTGTGTGTCTAATATTAACTGATCATCAGGCTAATGAGAAAATCATTTTGCAAATAAGGAAACTTTGAACCAGGGAAGCTAATGAAATGAAAAAAAATAATCTCACTGACAGAAGAAACAATGTTAAGAGAGCACTTCTCTTCCAAACATCCACACCATAGCTATACTCACTTATACCTTGATAACAAAATAACATTCAGAAACTGCACATTTTGTTCACACACAAAACAAAATTTGTGCACAAATTTTACTTCTTTCCTTTTGTCTGCAATTGACTTGGACGCATTAAGATCTGATGGATGGTCTGGGCATGGGCAACAATTATGGGAAGGAGAAGAAACAAGAGGCTTCTGGCTTGTTATCTTGTTGGGCACAGAATTCACTCTGCTTGTTCTCCGGACCATAGCTGTATTGCTGTTTTAATCCTCATCATTGACAACTTATCAGTAGGTTTTCTTGTTTCTTTACTCATTACTCCAAATAGAACATTTCATTTTTTAAATTTTTTATGTTTTTATTTTATTTTTTATTTTAAATATTTGGGGTACAATTCAGGGTTAGGTATACATATGTTCATTATGCAGGTACCCTTGTTGATGAAGCTCTTTTTGCTCTCCTTTATATTTATTTATCTTACCATTGGGCTCTTGCACAAATACCAAGTTTGTTTCAGGAAAAGGACACATTAAAAAAATAATATTTCACAAACAAGAGATTGCACTAATCTTGACTTTTAGTTTCTATGAGAAATTTGCTTACTATATTTATTCTAAACACCTGTTGTGAATCCTGAAGAAAAAAACTAAATGGAAAAATTTGTCCACAGACATATTTTTGCCAGAAACAGGCCTACTTAACCAAGGCATTTCTAGCTTATATAAGGCAAAAACAAAACACCAAAAACCTGAATCATAGTTTTCCTGATTTCAGCACTGAAATGAAGTCATTAAAGAGCACAAAAACTGAAAAGGATCAAACAAAACGTTTAGTCTCCCAAATTTTCAATAATGCAATATTCATGAAAAAATGATCTAATCTATTCCCTGAAATTCAGTGACAATTTAAAAAATAAAGCAAAAATAAAATCTTGCACACTAAACTATACTTAGGCAATTTTAAAATAGGTTTATAGACCCAAGTTTTGCTTATAATATGACTTTTTGTAAGAATTGAGGCTAATTGAATTTGGGAAGTGTCAGGCACTATTTATAAGCAAAACCAAATGCTATGAGCTTTTCAAGCTCAAAATCTGGTTTAAGCTTGAATGAACTCAATTTACAAATTCAAACTTTAAACTTGCTGAATAAAATGCATGTGGGGAAAATATGCTTTCATCAGCAACTAATTTGGAGTGTATATCAGTACATTCTATTCTGTTTTGTCCAAATTATAGAAATACTTGGTGACCTTGAAGTGAGGGTTTGAAGGTAAAGAATAGAAAAAAAAATGTAACCAAGATGAGTCTGTTTTTCTCCTGTCAGTCAGAAAATTTGTCTAGGAGCATTAAATGGAAAATAAAACACTCTGATACACTCCTCTTGATAATTACTTTAGGATAGGACTACAAGAATGACCATCCAGTTGTTTCTTACCCAAATTGGAACTAGAGGGTTTCACTATCGGGTATAATGGTCTAAGTATCTTTAAAGTAGTCATAGTTTTAGTTCAATTAATTCACCGTCATAAGAAGAGGGATGAAAAATATCCTGAAATTGTCTTTTGGGGGATGGGCCTCTTTTAGTACAGGCTTCCCCTGCTAGCTAAGTGTTCTAGGAACTGTTGGGCATCAGCATGCCAGCTAGTGTTGTTGTGAGAGGCTGAATTTGTCTTCAATAAATTTTATTTTAGGGATTCTTTCAATGTGCTTGCCATTGATGGGTGATTTCTGAGTGCACCTACCACACCATGTTGAGTGTTGAGCAGTTTTTGGCTAAAATCAACATGATCCCTCCATGCGCCAAAATCAGCATGACCCTCCCTATCCACCCAGTCTCACCCCTTGAGGCTTTTTTGTTTCCCTGTCTCAAAGGGAAACGTTTTGTTGATGTGAAAGAGGTGAAACAAAAAAACATCAGAAGCACTAAAAGGCATCAAAATTGATGAGTTCAAAACTGTTTTGAGCAGCTGAAAAAATGTCTCACTAGGTGTATTGCACCAAATGGAGAGTACTTTGAAGCTGACTAAAGTTTAAAAAACATGTAAGGATAAATGCACACTTTTAATAAGTAAATTCCATTTTTTGTAAGAGTCTCCCCTCACATAACAGGTAGACAATACCCTGGACATGTGGCTCCAAGAGGAAAAGCTTAGAAATATCAGAAAAAGAATGAGTGGATAATGGATCTAAAGTCTTGGATGCCAATAAGAAAACAACAAAACATGAAAGAGATTGTTAAAATAACTGAGAAGACATGCGCTACTGATGACAGTCCGCAAAGGAAATATACTGCCTCAGTGAATCTGGAGACATTATCGCTGTAAACTCTGTGAACACCACTCACCTAATTGTCATCCAGGATTATTTTGCTTTATGAAAGCCTTGCTGCCTTGGTGCTGTAGTAGTAGTAGAGTTAGAATGGTGGTCTTTTGTCAGAAGGCTGAGGAAGAATATACATATTTCCATAAGGGCAAGGAGCGGTGAAAATGCTGTGTGAGAAAGCTGGCTTCTTTTTCTTCCCAGCAGGATTTCACTGGTTCAGCTCACTTGGCCCTATTTATTCTCCTCTCTCCAAAGATAATTTTTAAATAATACTTTTTAATGGTTTACTTGATGTATTTTTGTTAAGGTATATGTTCCCCTCCCTTTCACCTTTCTGCACATTCAGGTGTTTGGCACAATTGGAATGGTAACTCAGTCACTGTCTTCCCTTTAGGGGCCCTTCTCTGGCATTCCATCAACAGTCTCAGTCTTCAGCCCCAGTCCATTGTGAACACCTACTCACTGCTGAGTAGGGGAATCTGTTTGAGCTCTCACATCTTCTGGGCCAATGTCTTGCCAAAGGTTCATGATGCTTAATATCTGTAGGGACCCATAAAGCTGTTCTAATTTAAACATAAACTTGCAAGTATGAGGGAGTTAATTTATCAGGCAACCCTTAATTAATTGAGGACTGTAGGATCAGGTGAATAAATACCTCCCATTTAAGTCTCCAGGTGGACAATTCAATGGTTTTTTGAAAGGATAGCAAGAAGCATCAGTAATTAGTTGCCCAAGGCAGTGATCAACTCAATGAATCCTTGGATTTTTTTTTCCTTTTTACCAATCTCACAATAACTAATTTCCCCACTTGTATTCCTTGAGATAAGTTCCCATATTGAAGTTACCTACTTGCAATCCTTTGTCTCAGATTCTGTTTTATGGGGAATCCAGATTAAGATAATTTTCATTCTGTGCTCTCTGGACTGAGGGGTAATAACTGGAAGCAGCTTTACTCAGTGTTATTCAGAATGTAACTTTCTCAAGATTTTATTATTTTTTTAATTTTTAGTCAGAAATGAATTTGGGAAGCACTGAATCTTTTTTATTTGCTTTTGGTTTTGAGTCAGGGTCTCACTCTGTATCCCAGACTAGAGTGCAGTGGCATGATCATGTCAATCACTGCTCACAGCAGCCACTTCCTGGGCTCAGGTGATCTTTCCACCTCAGGTTCCTTAGTAGCCAGTACTACAGGCACACACCAGTGTGTCAGCTAATTTTTTAGTTTTTTGTAGTGAGGAGATTTCGCTGTGTTGCCCAGGCTGATCTTGAACTCCTGGACTCAAGCATTGCTCTCACCTCTGCCTCCCAAAGTGCTGGGATTGATTGCAGGCATGAGTCACAATGCCTGGCAAGGATTGTATATTGGAGGATTTGTAGTATATTGGAGGATTTGAAAAATTCCAAACTTAAGTTTGCTCGTTTAATTTGGGTTTAACCAATTATTTCCTCAAGCTTGTTAGCCAAAAAAAACTTTAAAAAGCAATAATTATTGGTAACCAGCAGCAGTAACTTCAACAGTTACAAGAGGTAGTCCGTGAAATGTACTATAAGGAATGTTGGGATGACTTTCTCAGCACAGTTCTTATGTATGTCTGGGAAGTCGCTGAAGTCATAGATTGTGCTCAGAAAATGCTTGCCTTTCACAGGAGCCTTCTGAATTTTGGAGTCCAAATCTACCTATTCTTCTAGTGTCTAAAAGAAGGTCCAATTTTAACTGATGAAAACTTTTAGCTGCATCTGATCAGGTATAATCCTTTCTTTCTTTCTTTCTTTCTTTCTTTCTTTCTTTCTTTCTTTCTTTCCTTCCTTCTTTCTTTCTTTGCTTCCTTCTTTCTTTTGAGTTGGGGTCTCTGTCACCCGGGTAGAGTGCAGTGGTACGCTCACGGCCACCTCAGCATCCACCCACTGGGCTCAGGTGATCATTCCATCTCAGCCTTCCAAGTAACTGGAACTACAGGTGCGTGCTACCACACCTGGCTAATTTTTTTTCTTTTTTTTTGAGTTGGAGTCTCACTCTGTCGCCCAGACTGGAGTGCAGTGGCCGCTCCCGGCCACCGCAGCCTCGACCTGCTGGGCTCCGGCGATCCTTCCGCCTCAGCCTTCCAAGTAGCCAGAATTACAGGCATGCGCTACCACGCCCGGCTGATTTTTTTTTTGATTTATTGTAGAGATGAGGTCTCGCTGCCCAGGTGGGTCTCGAACCCGCGGGCTCAGGCAATCCACTCACCTCAGTCTCCCAAAGGCGCGGGATTACAGGCTGAGCCACCGAGCCCGGCGGCTAATTTTTTTTATTGATGTATTGTAGAGATGAGGTCTTGCCAAGTTGCCCAGGCTTTTCTCAAACCCGTGGGCTCAGGCAATCCCCTCACCTCGACCTTCCAGAGTGCTGGGATTATAGGCTTGAGGGACCACACCTGGCCCCTATCTTCTCTCATCTCTCTCTCTCTCTCACTCTCCCTTCCTCCCTCCCTTTCTTTACTCTTCTTTATTCTTCCAAAACTTTATTGAGGGAGAGGGTAATGACTACACAAAATAACTAAAAATAATATCTAACACTGTATCATATATAAAAAACAACATTAATTTATCAGTGATATGTTTTTAGGCAGTATTTATTGTTCCATACATTAGGAGTTTAGAGACTTCTAGTTGGATATACATGTGAATTCACAAATTGATTGAGGTTAGAAAAAATATCCCCATTCCACCGGTATTGTTTTTCTCCAATAGCATTAATTTTTACTATTTAAAGTTTTAAAGCATTCAGCATTCAGCACTTTTTATCTAATTTAATCCTTTTTCTCATTATCATAATTTTCTTTCTTAGAGTAGCCTACTTATTTGTCTTTTAATTGTTAAATTTATGTTTGACTTCTTTGCCCTCATTCTTTATGTTTCTCTTTAGTAAGGTAGTACTTTCTTCACAGATATTTGGTAAAAAAAAGAACCTACTTCTATGGATTTAGCGTATTGTTGCTACATCCAAAACCACTACCCATTTCTGTTTTCCAAACCTCATCTCATGCCAACATGGTAGAAATAGTCTTCCTACTTTTTTCTTACTTATAGTAATATATAACTTATTTTTCATTTGAAGGTGACTTAGATATTTATTTTATATATCATAATATTAATATTATTGTATTGACTGTGGGAGTAATGAAGTGTGAGAAGAAATGAATTTCCTGCTCATAATTCTTAGAAATGGATCTTGCTAGTATGTAAATATTTTAAAATACCTCTTAGTAGAGAATCATTTATTTTCAATAGAATATAGACATATTTTTTTTTTTTAATTTTAAGATGTGGGGTACAATTTAAGATTAGGTATACATATGTTCATTATGCAGGTACCCTTGTTGATGAGGTGTGTTCCTCCTCTCCCTTGGGTATTTCCCACTACTGCCAACTCCTTTCTTATAGTATTATGGTAATTGTTCAAGGTCCACTTATGAGTGAGAACTTGTGGTGCTCAGTTCTGTACTAGATTACTCAATATTATAGACTCTAAATCCATCCAAGTTGCTGCGAAGTTCATAATGTTGTCCTTCTTTATGGCTGCATAATATTCCATCATGCATATGTAGCACATTTTTTTAATCCAGTCCTCTTTTGATGAGCAGCATGGTTGGTTCCATATTTTTGCTATTGTGTTTAATGTAATAAACATCCGTGTGCAGGTATCTTTTTCATAGAGTGATTTGAGTTCCTCTGGGTATATTCTTAACATCTAGGATCTACAAGGAACTCAAATGTGCCAAAAAGAAAAAAAATCAAACAGTCCCATTACAAAGTGGGCAAAAGATGTGACTAGACACGTCTCAAAAGAAGACATACAAGCAGCCAAAAAATACATAGAAAAATGCTCAACCTCACTAGTCTTCAAAGAAATGCAAATTAAAACCACACTAAGATACCACCTAACTCCAGGATGGCCATCATCAATAACTCAAAAAGCAACAGATGCTGGAGAGGATGTGGGTGAAAGGGAACACTTCTACACTATTTGTGGGAGTGTAAACTAGAACAACCTCTATGGAAAACAGTTTGGAGATTCCTAAAAGTTCTAAAAATCAGCCTTCCATATGACCCTGCAATTCCCCTGCTGGGAATGTATTTTCTATTTTTGAAGAACTTCTAGCTCAGTGGTTATCAAAACTTCAAGGCTTAATCCTGTGACCTGCAGCAGTGTTGGCATCACCTGGAAACCTTCTGAAAAATGCAGATTCTGGAGTCCCACTCTAGCCATAGTGAATAAGAAACTCTAGGGGTGAGGTCCAATGAACTGTGTTTTTACAAGCCTTCTAGGTGATTCTGATGTGAGCTAAAGTTTGAGAAACACCATTCTAGCTTAAAAGATGCCACTGTGGTATAAAAATAACACTAGATAGTAAAAGTTAGATTGCAGTCTTTTTCCCTTTAGTGCAATTTCATTGGTCAGACTAACTTTAAATTGCCTCCAATTAATTCAGTCATTCAAAATACAAATCTGAGTGTAATTTATTTGCCTTTTTCTTGGACTGTGAAAAATGGGAAAATACAAAGAGAAAAAACTGGAGAAGAATAAAAATAACATAATCTTTCCTCAATAATATTTCAAATGCATCCTCCTATAAATCCTTACATACCTGTAAGTTTTCCTTTGTGCATTACAGGGATGAAGCAAGAGAGAATGATTACCAAATTTATTTGGGGGGCTATTGAGGACAAAGTGACAGTGATTCAAAAATAACAGAAATCATAGAGGAATGAGATCCAACTTCACATATTGTTCAATTTTCACTTATCAGAACAAGATTATTTCTGCACTATTATCTGGTGTTCTGTTGAACCTAGTTTGTTCAACTGGTTAACTTATTCGGTGTTGTATAAAGCAGGCTATAGATCCAATCTGTTTTTTTTTTTTCAATTTATTTGGGTATAGAGTTGCATCCAAAATATTTATAAACACTTTATCTGATATACTTATAGACATGTTTGACTTTTGCATTTCTTGTTCACAAATTTACTCAGTTCTATACCGGTGCTCTTCTAAAAAAAAGTTTCTAAAGTTGGTGTTCTTAATATACTCATAAAATATTTTTATGTATCTAGATTAAGCAAAACATGCAATCAGATGAACTGAGTAGAATGTAAAATGTTTCAGTGTGCCGGGCTCGGTGGCTCAGCCTATAATCCCGCGCCTTTGGGAGGCTGAGGTGAGTAGATTGTCTGAGCCCGCGGGTTTCGAGACCCGCCTGGGCAGCAAGACCTCATCTCTACAATAAATAAAAAATCATCTGGGCGTGGTAGCACATGCCTGTAATTCCGGCTACTCGGAATGCTGAGGTGGAAGGATCGCTGGAGCCCAGTAGGTCGAGGCTGCGGTGGCCGGGAGCGGCCACTGCACTCCAGTCTAGGCAACTGAGTGAGAGTCCAACTCAAAAATAAATAAATAAATAAAGTTTCAGCGTATCTATGGCATTGAAATAGAACAAAACCAAACTAAAGCAAAACAAAATGCCCTTTTTAATGGAGTTTGACAGAACCTTGAATTGCTCTGAAAAACTTCAGGTAGATATCAAGTAGTGTAACAAATTTACTGTTCACTTGTCTATATCAGACTCTATTTATTCATTATTTGTTTATTTTACAAATATTTACTTAATAGCCAGCATGTACTAAAGGGCACATATTTTACGAGCTGTGTGAAAGTACTAGTGATGTGAATGTAGATGGTAGTTAACATTGCTATGCTGCAATTTCCTCTTCTGTAAAATGGTAAAAAGTCTTGAAATTGTTGAGAAAATTAAATGACATAATGAATGTGACAAAGCCAACAACTTCAGCACATGGATAGTAAGATTTACATGTCATCAGCACCACCATCATCTTCATCATCCTCTCTAAGAAATAGTGGATGTACAATTAAATAAAAATCTAAAAAATATCATTGGTCAATGAGGATGATTATATTGCTTTTTAAGATCTAATTAATAGTCTGTTCTAAATGTTCTGTACTTTCAGCATGGTGTAACTTTTAAAAATACATTTATATTGACTGAGAAGTATGTATGTGTTTGTATGTGAACATGCATGAATGCTTGGATATGTTTTGGAAAGATGTGGAATGTCTTACTAATGAATAAAACCCTGGAGTATCTCTTACTGAAGCTGATTTAGCTAACCACGCGTTTCTAAAAGCCTTGAGAACAGTGGAGTCATTGCACAAAGAACACCTGCACATCAAATTAGCATATTTAGTAGATAAGAAAGTCTGGATTGCAATTTAAGTGACACACAAGAAGAAATTTTAAAAATATTTTTCTACTTCCTAGGTTTAATAAATTGTTCTTAAAAGTGGACAAGCATATATATGATTTGATTACATATTTTCAATCAGTATATATGCATATAATCAATATATGCGATATATATTTGATATATTTGAAATATAATTATATTTTAAATATCATATAATAATTTAAAATGCAAAAAGTAAAATATGCTAAAAGCTTTTGCATGAAATGAGAATTATAGGATATTTGTTCCTATTATTTTATATTACAAACACCTCTTACTTTGCTAATAATCACAGATCTTATTTGGCTCATAGTGATTTTTGCCATAGACTTCTAAACTGATCAGACTGGAAGCAGATTGACCCAGATGACCATTTTCCTTAACTCAGAAAAGCAATATTAAGCCTTTATTTTTTAAGGTTTTCACATAATTATTTGATTTGGGGAGGCAAGTTCAATGCTTAATGACTGTCAAATTAACAACAACAAAAAATTCTCCCCTTTCTGTTCCTGCTACCATTTCTGACCTTACTGTTTAGTTTCATTTAAATACTTCTTATTTAATTTTCACCAGATGGTATGAGATCGTCTCTTCTAACCCAAGTTCCTCCTTGTCTTTTGCTTTTTTATTTCTAGAAAATCAAATGTTTACGTCTAGTACTGTTATCTGGACTTGAAAAGAACATAATAGTCTGTTTTAGCTTATTTAAAAGAACCAGAGAAAGATGAGAACATAGCTGGTTTGAGAAGAGTGGTATTTATCAATGAAAGTACCTTCGAATTGATGAGCTAAATGGAATCTTTAAATTGTTTTAAACAATCTCTCCTTGAAATACTCACAAAAGGAGAATAGCTTCAGATGTCAGTGATACCACACTGTTAGTGGGAAGGTAAATTAGTACAGCCACTGTGGAAAACAGTATGGAGGTTCCTCAGAATACTAAATATAGAACTACCACATGATGCAGTAGTGCCACTGCTGGGTCTATATCCCAAAGAAGGAAATCAGTATATCAAGGAGATATCTGTATTCCCATGTTTACTGCAGCACTATTCACAATAGGCAAGAAATAGATTCAACAAGTAAATGAACTTTTAAAATGTGTTTTATATCCATAATGGAATATTATTCAGTATAAAAATGAACGGAATCCTGTCATTTTCAGCAATATGTATGAAATTGGAGGATGTTATGTTAAGTGAAATAAGCCAGGCACAGAAAGACAAATGTCACACATTCTCACTCATATGTGGAAGCTAAAAATATTAATCTCTCAGAGGTAGTGAATAGAATGGTGGTAACAGAAGCTGGGAAGAGTAGTGGGGAAGAGGGATATAAAGAGGATTGGTTAATGGGTACAAAATACAATTAAAAAGAAGGAGAAGGGAGATAATAGTTAACAAATAATTGTGTATTTCTTTTTTTTTTTGAGTTGGAGTCTCACTCTGTCGCCCAGACTGGAGTGCAGTGACCGCTCCCGGCCACCGCAGCCTCGAACTGCTGGGCTCTGGCGATCTTTCTGCCTCAGCCTTCCGAGTAGTCAGAATTACAGGCATGCGCTACCACGCCCAACTGATTTTTTGATTTATTGTAGAGATGAGGTCTCACTGCCCAGACGGGTCTCGAACCCGCGGGCTTAGGCAATCCACTCACCTCAGCCTTCCAAAGGCGTGGGATTACAGGCTGAGCCACCGAGCCCGGCATAATTGTGTATTTCAAAATAGCTAGAAGATTCAGAATATTTTCAGCACAAAGAACTAATAAATATCTGAGGTAAAGAACATCACAATTACCTTTACTTATCATTACACACTGTATATTTGTATCAAAATATCACATGCACACTATAAATACGTACAACTATTATGTATAAAACAAAAAACAGATTTCAGAGATACCAAAATATGAGGCTTCTTCTGCTCAATCCTTAAACTGAAGACACTGTGTATGAAACCAGTACCATGGAATACTACAACCACATTTTAGGTACTTTGCTTGCAAACGATTCAAACCAGTCACACCTCATATCTTTCAATTAGTTTCAGCATGGTCAGTCATTAACTTTTCAGAACACATCTGGGAGAAACAAAAAACACAATTATATACTGAAGGGATCCATACCTGTAATATTCTCCCCAAGATGTAAATCTCATACAAACTTAATATCCATTGGGACTTTGTTGCAAAGTGATAACCAAATTTGTGTGTGTGTGTACGTACATTAGTATTCGAAAGTATGATTAAATAGAAGTAGAAACAAACATAATCAAGGTATGGAAAATGTACACACTACATTAGCTATGTAGAATATAAATATATTTTTCTATAAATTATATCGATAGATTCTTGTTTTTATAAATTCTTCTATTTCAAACTTGTTAAATACCAAAATCGCAAGGTTCAAGATTTTCTCCTCTGTCAGTCTCTTATTAATAATTAAAACTTACAAATGTGGAGTTTTGTTTAATGTGTAAATTTTTCTTATAAAAGGTATAAGGACTACAGATAGTTAAAAATTTTAATATAGAACCTCTATTTTTAAACATTGATTGAAATATGTATTTAGAGAAAACGGTGCAAATGACAAGTATACAACTCAAAGATTTTAATAAAATGAACCTAATCATGTGAAGAGCTTCTGAAATAAGAAATAGAACATTGCCAACGTCTGACAAGTCCTTCCCATTCTTTATCCCACTTACATGCCTCACACTCCATAGGCGTACCAATGCCAAGGTTAACCGCACTCCTGAATTCGGTACTAGGGATCATTTCTTTCAGTTTTTGAAGTTCATATAAATTAAAGTATGTAGCTTGTGTTCCTTTATCCCTGTCTTCTATTTTTTAACATTATATTTTTGAGAATCATCCAGGTTGTTGCTTGTACCAATAATTTGTTTGTTCACTTTGCTTTTAAAAAATCGTCATATTAATGGGTACATCACAAATTACTTATTCAGTCTGTTAATAATAGACTGGTTGCTTCCTTTTTTTTTTTCTTTACAATCCCTAATGCTATTAAGAACTTTATTTTACATGCCTTTTGATGAATATGTGTGTACATTTTTTGTTGGGTATATTCCAAGAGCAAAACTGCTGTATCAAATTACAGACGTGTTGAGTCGAGTATGCCACACCTCTTACAAATGTGTAGCATATGCACATTTTTCTCAGTGGAAAAAGTCACTTTAGATGGGGAAAGAACATGGGATTTATATAGCATTCTACTCATATAATTGTGGCTTTATGGTGAATTTCCTCATGGAAAAGATAGATTTTGCCATTGGCTAAACTGTCACTTTCCCCTGAAAGTGAATTGGCTGGGTTTTTTTGTTTGTTTGTTTGTTTGTTTGAGAAACAACTTTGTAGTAAATTCAGTTTGTATTCTCCTCTGTGAAAGATGGACAAATGAATGATTCTGGCATATAATGCAGTGCCTGGTACACAGCAAACATTCATTAAAAGTATGTGCTTCAGGTCGGGCTTGGTCTTCCACTTTGGGAGACCGAGGCAAGTGGACTGGCTGAGCTGACGGGTTTGAGACCAGCCCGGGCAACTTGGTGAGACCTCATCTCTACAATAAATAAAAAATTAGCCGGGCATATAGTGTGCACCTATAATTTCAGCAACTTGGAAGACTGAGACGGAAGGATCGTTGAAGCCCAGCAATTCAACACTGGGGTGACCTTGAGTGTGCCACAGCACTCTAGCCTGGGTGACAAGCGAGACTCCACCTCAAAAAAAAAAGTATGTACTTCATCAAGGAAGATATACAGATGGTAAATAAGCATGTGGAATGAAGTACAATTTCCACTAGTGAATTTCAAATTTAAACAACAGTGAGATGCTACTGCATACCAAGCGGAATGGCTGAAATTCAAAACTGTGATTACGCCAAAAGCTGGCCAGGATGTGCAGCAGCAGAAACTCTCATTCACTGAATGAAAAATGATACAACCACTCTGGAAGACATTTGAACAATTCCTAACACACTGAATATATTTTATGATATATTTCAGCAGTCATATTCTTAGGTGTTTACTCAAATCAGTAGAAAATTTATGTTTATAAAAAACTTGAACAGGAATGTTTATAACAGATTTATTAATAATTGTCATAACTTGGAAGCAACCAAGATATCCTTTAATAGATAAATAAATAAATTGTGGTACTTTCATGCAATAAAATTTTATACAGTGATTTTCTCTATTTATTTATTTTCTTATAAAGATATGGAGTACAATTCAGGGTTAGGTATACAAATGTCGATTATGCAGGTACCCTTGTTGATAAGGTGTGCCCCTCTCCCCCAGCAGGTTTCCTCAAATGCCAATCCCATCCATCCTCCCCTGACAGTTTCTCACTACTGCCAATACCTTTCTTATAGTATAATTAATCAAGGTTCGCTTATGAATGAGAATATAGAGTACTCTGTTCTTTGTTTCTGTGATAGATCACTGAGTATGATTGACTCTAAATCCATCCAAGTTTCTGTAAAGTCCATATGTTTGTCCTTCTTTTGGCTGTGTAATATTCCATTGTGTATATGTACCACATTTTTTTATCCAGTCCAGCTTCGATGGGCAGCATGGTTGGTTTGAGAAGGGTCTATTCTTGTCTTTTGCCCACTTTTTAATGGGGCTGGTTTTTTTTCCCCCTTTTCGGTGCATTTGAGCTCCTTGTAGAAGCTAGATATTAGGCCTTTGTCAGAATTACAGTTGGCAAATACTTTTTCCCATTCTGTGGACTGTCACCCTGCTTTCCTGATGGTTTCTTTTGAATTGCAGAAGCTCGTTAGCTTGATGAGGTCCCACTTGTCTATCTTATTTCTTAAGGTATGGATCAGGAATTGATTGCCAGTTCCAATTTCCATAAGGGTGTCTCCTGCATTTTCTAAGATACTTATAGCTTGAGGTTCTACGTTTAGGTCTGATCCATTTCGAGTTCGTTTTTGTTTATGGTGATAGGTAGGGATCCTGTTTCAATCTTCTGCATGTGATCAGCCAGTTTTCTCAGCACCATTTACTGAATAGGTTCTCCTCTCCTCAGTAGTTGCTGTTGCAAGCTTTGTCAAAGATGAGTTGGTTGAGAAACTGAGGCTTTGTTTCGGGAATCTCGATTCTGTTCTATTGGTCTATATGCCTGTTCTTGTATCAATAACAGGCTGTTTTAGTTACTATAGCCTTATAGTAAAGTTTGAAATCTGGAAGTGTGAGACCTCCTGCTTTGTTTCTTTTGCAAAGTATTGCTATGGCTATTTGTGGTCTTTTATGTTTCCATATGAATTTCTGTATTGTCCTTTCCAGATCTGAGAAGAATGATGTTGGTAACTTAATGGGTATTGCGTTGAATCTATTGATTGCCTTTGGTAGAATGAACGTCTTAACAACGTTGATTCTTCCTATCCATGACCATGGAATATTTTTTTCATTTGTTTGTGTCTTCTTGGATTTCTTTGAGCAGTGTTTTGTAGTTTTCATTGTAAAAGTCTTTCAATTCTCTGGTTAGGAAGATGCCAAAGTATTTCGTGTGTGTGTGTGTGTGTGTGTGCTATTGTGAATGGGATTGTGCTTTTAATTTGGGTCTGTCTCTGCCTGATTGTTGTTGGTGTATAGGAATGCAACTGTTTTTTGAACATTTATTTTGTACCCTGAAACTTTGCCAAAGTTCTTCATCAGTGCAAACAGGTTTTTGACAGAATCTCTTAGATTTTCAAGGTATGGGATATCATCAGCAAAGAGGGATAATTTGAGTTCCTCTTCTCCTATTTGTATACCCCCGATTTCCTTCTCTTGTCTAGTTGCTCTAGTTAGGACTTCCAACACAATGTTGAACAAGAGGGGTGAGAGTGGGCAACCTTGTGTTGTTCCAGTTTTCAGGGGAAATGTTTCCAGTTTCTGTCCATTTAGCAATAGTTAGCTGTGGGTTTATTGTAAACAGTGCTTACTATTTTGAGGTATGTTCCTTCTATACCTAGGTGTTTGAGGATTTTTATTAAGAAGGGATGCTGGATTTTATCAAAAGCTTTTTCTGCATCTAATGACATAATCATGTAGTTCTTGTTTTTACATTTTTTGATGTATTTAATGACATTTATGGCCTTGCAAATGTTGAACCAGTTGTACATCCTGGTGCTGGAGCCTACTTGGTCATGGCGGATGATTTTTTAGATGTGTTTTTGGCTTTGATTTGCTAGAATCTTGTTAAGGATTTTTGCATCTATGTTCTTAAGGGATATTGATCTGTAGTTCTCTTTTTCATTGGATCTTTACCTGGTTTGGGTTCAGTGTGATGTTAGCTTTGAAAAATGATTTGGGGAGAATTCCATCTTTCTCAATTGCCTGAAATACTTTCAATAGGATTGGTATCAGCTCTTCCTTGTGTGTTCTGTAGAATTCTGCTGGAAAGCCATCCGGACCAGGGCTTTTTTTGTAGGTAGTTTTTGTATGACAGAGTCAATTTCCTGGGTTGTTATTGGTCTGTTTATCTTCTTGTTTCAACCTGGGGAGGTTGTGTGATGTCAGAAAGTCCTCCTTCATTTAGGTTATCAAGTTTGTTTCCAAATAAGTGTATATAGTAATCTGATAATCTTTTGTATATCTTGGGGGCAGTTGTGATTTGATTTTTTGTATGTCTAATTGTGTTTATTTAGGCTTTTTCTCTCTTTTTCTTGGTCATTTTTACTAGGGGGTCCATCAATCTAGTTAATTCTCTCAAAGAACCAGTTTTTTGTTTTGTTGATGTTTTCTATGATATTTTTATGTTCTATGTCCCATATTTGAGCTCTTATTTTGGTGATTTGGATCCTTCTGCTGAAGTTGGGGTTTTGGTGATTTGGATTCTTCTGCTAAAGTTGGGGTTTTGGTGGTCTTCTCTTTCCAGCCTCCTTAGGTGATTTGTTCGGCTCTCAACTTGTGATCTTTTGGTTTTCTTGACTTGTGCTGGTAGAGATGTAAATTCCCCTCTGAGAACTGTTTTCATGGCATTCCAGAGGTTTTGGTAAGATGTTTCTTCATTTTCATTTGTTTCCAGGAATCTTTTAATTTCTGCTTTGATTTCAGTGTTGACCCAGTAGTTGTTCAGCATCATGCTGTTTTGTGTCCATGTCTGTGTGGGCTTTGGGGAGATGTTGTTGGTGTGATATTTATTTTTATTCCACTGTGGTCTGAGAAAGTGCACAGCAAGATTTCAACCTTATGGAATTTGTTTATGCTTGATTTATGGTCAAGGATGTGATTGATCTTGGAGTATGTTCCATCTGGTGATGAGTAGAATGTATATTCTGTGGTTGTTGGGTGGAATGATCTGTAGGTATCCATTAAGTCCATCAAGTTTAGGTTATGGATCGCCTTGTTGATTTTTTGCCTTGTTGATCTATCTGGGGCTCTTAGTGGGGTATTCAAGTCCTCTGCTATAATAGTGCTAGAGTTAATATCTTTTTTTTGCTTAGTGGTTGCTTTATAAATTCTGGTGCTCCTCTGTTGGATGCATATGTGTTTAGGATGGATAGTTCTTGTTGAGAGATTGAACCTTTTATCACTATGTAGTGTCCTTTTGTATCCTTTTAAAGTTTTTGATAGCTTAAAAATTGTTTTGCCTGATATTAAGATCACAACTCCTGCCTTTTTTTTGTCACTCATTTACCCAGATCCTTGTTTTCCATCCTTTAACTTTGAGTTTGTGTGCAACCTTTGTGGTGAGATGAGTTTCCTTGATAGAGCAAATAATTGGGTCATGGTTTCTTATCCAATTTGCCATTCTGCTTCTTTTCAGTGATGCATTTAGTCCATTCAAATTCAGGCTGATTATTGAAATGTGATTGTTTATCCCTATCATGAGGTTCTTGTAAAGTTTTTTCTTTGCTTGTTTTCTTTTAGCTTTGGGGCTTTGCATGTGTGTGTTTGCAAGTTTCCTGTTGTGCCGTGTTCTCTGTTGGTTCTGTGCTCTGCTGTTCTCTTGGGAAGTGTGTGGTGATTCATTTTTTTCTTTCTTCTGTACTTAATACCTTTCTATGTGTCTCCTGTAGAGTCTGTCTGGAAGCTGTATAATCTCTTAGGGATTGAATGTCCAGGAAGGATTTTAATTCTCCATCACTGATGAAGCTGAGCTTGACTGGATAGGAAATTCTTGGTTGAAATTGTTTATCTTTGGGGACTTTGAATATAGGACTCCAGTCCCCTCTTGCTTCTGCTGCTGTAGTGTTTCTGCTAATAGGTTTGCTGCTAGTCTGATTGGTTTTCTCCAGTAGGTAGTCTGACCTTTTACTCTTGTTGCCTTTAGGAATTTTTCTTTTATGCCTACTTTGTGTAGGCAAATTAGTATGTGTCTAGGGGTTGGTCTTCTCGTTTGATGTCTTGTAGGGGTTCTCTGTATCTCTTTTGTTTGACTGGTCCCATCTCTAGTGAGATGGGGACAGTTTTCTTGGATTACCTCCTGGAATACTTGCTCCAAGTTGTTCTCCATTTCCCTTTCTTCTTCTGAGATACTAATCAGGCATAGGTTCAGCTTCTTGATATAATCACACATCTCTTATAGGTTTTGTTCTTTCTTTCTTGATCTTCTTTCTATGTTTTTTACAGATTGGGTAAATTTCATGTTCTTGTCTTCAAGTTCTGAGATTCTTTCTTCTGCTAGATTAATTCTGCTTTCCATGCTTGTTATCTTGTTATTTATTTCACTGGGACTCATATAGTCTGATTGGTTCAGCCACCATCTTCAATGAACTATTAAGTCATCTAAAGAAATGGGGTAATCATAAAAGGATAATGCCAAAGAAAGATGACAATCTGAAAAAGTTACATACTGTATAGTTCTAGCCATATCATGTTCTGAAAAAGGCAAAACTATGAAAATGGAAAAAAAAATTAGTCATTTCCAGGGGTTCAGTAGAAGGGAGAGAGGAACAAATAGGTGGAGAACATGGTATTTTTAGAACAATGAAGCAATGTATTCTGTTTGATATATGACATATTTGCTAAAACTCATAGACCTGCACAATACATAGAATGAACCCTAATGTAAACTATGGATTTTAGTTAAAAATAAAGTATCAAATTAGTTAATCAACTGGGGCAAGCATACCATACCTGATAGATGTAACAACAGAGAAAACTGCAAGGGGATTAGCAGACAATTTGAGAACTCTCTGTGGTTTCCAGCAAATATTTCTGTAAAACTAGATTGCTATAAATAATAAAGTCTACAAATACAAAAAAAAAGTACTCTTGGTGAAAGCCTGAACATCTTTTCTTCAATTTCTAACATCCATTCATTTGGAGTATCACTGTACTGACCGCTGAGCCAGGAGGAAGTAGAAGTAACACTCTTGATTTTTGTGTACAACATTGTATTTGTGTACTATCCTCAATAATCCACTTTTAATTAAAGAAAGCTTGAGTTATTTTAAATAAATATTTTAAAGGCAGTGAATTTTGGGGGGACAGTATTAGGGAACTCAGAGGTAAAATTCTTATGATATTTAAATGAATAACAATTGCAGAGTTTAATCTTTTTAATGCCCATTTATATGAAAGATGAATCATAATAAGACATCAAGACTCAGATAATATAATAGTTACCGTCTCTATATTTTTGGATGTTTTCTCACACTTTACTGATTTCCAACTAGAAAGTCTGTCAAAAATGTTCCTTATATTTTAGAGAAGGTACATTTTAAAAATTAAATTCCAAATTTTTCTAAGATATCAGAAAAGTACATCTTGTTCAGTGTTTTCTACCTTGTATATATTTTTAGACCCTAAATATATTTGCATAAAAGTTAGAATTAAATAATAAATAGAAAGAGAAAGTTTTCATAATCAACCTTACGTTTTTATGCACCTAGCTTCGTGTTTTTTTTTTCCTAGTTCCATTCTGAAATAACTAAGAATATCTATACCATCCCATTGGTTTATATGTCAAAACCACAGTGACCTTTTAACCACTTAATCTGAAAAAAATGAGTGTTCATTAGCAGAAATCATATAAAATGGACTCATAAAAATGTGGATGGTAAGGTTTTAAAAAACAGTCAGAAAAAATTTATGGAATTTTGTGGTAATAGGAAGTTTTAGAGTGGGGCTAATTAAAGGGCAGGTAAAGTCCAAAGAAAACTGTTTTAAGCTGGCATCAATAAGTATGCTGCAGGAAATAATATAGTAGTGATGGAAAAATGGATGATGGGAGGAAAGGGGAGAGTTGTTGGAGGGATGTCCTTGGGTAGGTTAGAGGGAATGGGGCCAGCAGCATGAGTAGCAGGGTTGGCCTTGGATATTACATGGTCAATTCATTCAGAGTAATAGGAATGCATGGCTGCATTTGCTGGAAGGTGGGTGGAGGAAGTAGAGAGTACTTCTGAATATTCTTTTGTAATTGAACCTCCTTTCTTTCAGAAAAAAATAGACAAACAAGGTTAGCAGTTGAGTGGTGCTGGTAGAGTTCTTGGAGATGAAAATTTATGACGAGGAAGGAAGTTAGAAAGTCTGCCATAAGTTTGGGGAATGAATTGACTGGAAAAATATAGCAAGAAATGCATCCTATTGTGCATGCTCTTAGATTTATACTGTCTAATCATAGCATTAAATACCTTTAAAATTCTAGGCAGAAGGATCACCTGAGCCCACAGGTCGATGCTGCGGTGGCCATGAGCGTGCCATTGCACTCCAGCCTGGGTGATGGTGAGACCGCAACTAAAAAAAAAAAATTCTAAGAAATACTTTTAAGTAATTAATCCTGAAAAATTGATTATACAAATGGATACAAATGGACAGTAACCAGAGCATATGGGACAACAGATCTCTTATCATAGGTTCTGCAGCAATCAGTCCAGAAAGCCAAACCAACATTTTTGTAGAACTGTCAGGGCATGGTCAATGATTGTCAGCTTTCACTTCAGGACCAAGTAGAGGAAGCCAAATATGCTCCCCAAACTGATTACATAAGATTCTCCATTCTGGTGAACCTGCTTCCAGCTTGCCCATTCTAACAGCCTGTAATCACAGTATACCTGAAGACTTCTAACTTTTTCATTGTAATGCTTTGCCACTACCTTGCCTGCCTTAGAGTCACCAACAAATACAAGTAATGGTGGTACTCCAATGCTGTGACAGGCCCTGAATCATCTCTGTTCTTTTTTGAGTGGCCTTCATTTTCTTCCATAACGACTTTTAAACCATATTGTGTAAACACTGCCTTTCAAAAAGCTACGTGCAGTAAAGGTATCACTTGAACAGAAAAAAAGTTAAACTGCTTGGTATCCTGTTAACTAAAAACTGGTGGGCTTATTGATTGCTTTTGTTTTAACATTAATTATATTATATTAGGGAATATAGTGTAGTAACAAGCAGATGGGCTTTGGAACAGGAATACATAGGCTCAATACTTAGACTTTGTTTTTCCATATATTAGTTGAATGACTTTGGTAAATTTACTTAATATCTAAATGTTATAAGTTTCAAATCAGTACAATGGGTTAATAACTATTAGAGAAATTGTTGAGAATAACATATAAAAATATACAATTCACTGAACATAAAGGATTTATACAAAATACTCTTTTCCTATTGCAATTTTCTTTCTCCTTGACCTACTCAATTATATTGACGGTGAGTTTATATGTAAAAGCCTAAAAATAGCATAATTTTTTAAAGTTTTGTTTTCTATTTCCAGTAATCTGAAAACCACTGTGTCACTGGAACAAATCCAATAAATAAAAAGGATAATGTGTACATCTAAGCCACTTTGATTTGATTTGTTTTGCTGATAAAGGTTTACATGCCAGAAAAATTATAATGTTTTCTTTTTAAGGGAGCTTAACTTCTTTCATCACTCACCATATTCAAGGGAAAGTACCTTGTTATATTTATTTTCTAACCTGAATATCTGGATAGTGTTGGACACAAGGTTGATGCCAGTGAATTTTGGAGGGATGGACACTCATTCTCTCCCAATCGCCATATAGAATCTTAGAGAAAATTTTCAAACTCCTTTGAGAAAGAGTTCTGTTTAATTCACTAAAACAAGATAGTTACCACTAAGTTTAATTCCAGGAATTGAATAACACTAAGAAAAGATTTAGGTAAGTAACTACTAATTAAGAACAAAGTTTTTATATTAGTTCACCTAATTCCTTAATTGTTAAGATATGAAAGTTACTCTCTAGGACATGGAGGAACTCATTAATTTATATCTGGCTTTCACAATTAAGTTAGCTCTGTGTCGGTGACCTGCACTGACCAGGGAAGGGTTAGGACCGCACCGGTGAATCAGAACGGAGAGAAGAAAACTACTCGGAGGCAGCTCTTCTGGGAAC
>NW_007248568.1:303847-304645 GCF_000164805.1 Carlito syrichta | reverse complement strand
AACACCACGAGATCTGCAATTTCCAAGCAAACAATTCAAATTCCATGATGCCTGCCGTGCTTACATCAAGGTCACAGGTGCACAATTTCAATACAAATCGTTCAAAGTGTTTTCCATAATGTTCAACGAATCATTCATATTATACTCTTTGCTCTATACCCTGATTAATACAAAAAATTTTCCTGAGTTAACTCTAGGTTCAATCCAAGTTCACTAATTCCCAATATTTTTAACAATTAATATTATCAACTTAACACTATACTATTAACCTATTACAATTTAACATAACGCCTTATAACTCAGTTAAAACTTATTCTTAAACTACAAAACTTTACTATAATTCATGTTTCATATGTCTAAACTTTAATTTTCATATGATCTAGTTATTGGACTTTAATACTATGCTATATCCTATTAAGCTAATACCTTATCGTTAATTCTTTTATAAATCATATAGTAACTATTACACTTGAATAATGTAGCAAAAGGAATCAAAACAGCAAGCATAGATTTACGCAGCTATGAGTGTATATGTATATATTTTATCCCAACAAGTCTACTCTAAAAATCAAATAGTAGCTGTCACACTCTTGAACAAGGAAATGCAGGGCTTCCAAGATGGTGGCCATGGGCTGAAGCAGACAGAGTTTCGGTAATTAACGAAACAAAAGAAAACGTTCTACCTGGCTAGGGGCAGGGGACAGAACTATCATGGTAATTTAGTTTCTAATCTTAGCCCTAGGGGAAACAGCTTTCGGGAACAAGGACTACCCAGTCTACCAGGAAATAGAAGTAAAA
>NW_007248568.1:274995-303827 GCF_000164805.1 Carlito syrichta | reverse complement strand
AGTTTTACTGCCATGTATGCACACTGGTCACCAATCACACGCCAATATCATAGGTATAACTGATATCTATGTCAGAGGCGATCTTCCAGATGGGCCTTTACAGGCCTCAGCCATGTAGCTATAGATGTTGGCTCCCAACAGCTCTGCACTTACAGTGTTATATTTTCAGCATTTAAAACTTTCATTTCATAGATCCAATTATACCTAATTAGATCTATGAAAAAGAAAATAATATCTAATTCTCATTTATGTTCAATATGTACACTGAATTTCTACTCATTTTATATGTCTTTTCAAATTTTAGTTAATATTCCTTGTGATAATATGAATTGTTATATTTATAAAATTGGTACCTTTAAAAATATGCAGTTTATATAGTATCATTATTTTTTCCTATAAATGATATAGAATATAGAATGCTATAACCTTTGACACTAAAAGGTGTACTTTTTAAACTAAATAAAAATGATTTATTCAAATTGTGTTACAAAATGTAGTTTAGTGGGTTTTTACAAAATAAGTTTCTACCACCATCTTTGAATATTAATGCCTATGAATTTTGATCACTAATTTTTAAAAATGTAATTCAAATAAAAGTTGAAATCAGAGGAATATTTTAAAAATAAATTATTATCGTTTATCAAAAATAATTATTGACTTATAGAAACATTTAAAAATACTTTTTTAGAAAATTGACAGTTAATTGTAGCTGTAAATGACACTATACAAAATACCATAATATCATGTCATCTAGAACTACTAGGTGAAGGAAGTAATTAGCATGAGATTGGAAACAAACAATGGCATCAACTTCTGATGCATGAAGTGTAATTACAGAGAAATGTGAAACTTCTCCTTGTTAACAAATCCCAAAGAATAATTTTCTCAATAGATTTTGAAGATAACTAGTGTAATTTTGGTACATTTTATCTGTGTCCTAAAAAGAAAAACAAATCTGAGATGAATTTGTTATTGAAAAGTAGGAGAAGTTATTGATACAGCATGAAATGTAGTGATGATATCTTGACATTAAGCACGTTAGCATACTGTTTTGTTGTGTGTGTATTTTCCTTTTGAGTTCTATGAAGGCGGTAGACTGTTTAATAATGGACAAGCACCAGTAGTAGGATTTAATGAGCCACTCTGAAGACAGGTGATCGAACTTTTACTGCAAACTTCAATCTTATCAAAACAATGAGACTGCACTTCTATCAAACGTCTGGTTCTGTGGGATCAAAGCTGGTACAGTAAAAGTGCTGCTGCTTCCTCACCATAACCTTTATTTATACCCGTCTTGGAACAAATTTTCTGATTCAATAACCATTACCATGTAGTCATTGATACCATGGTTACAAAAATACAGTGTCATTTCTTTTTCAGTGAAGCACTGATGAAATATTCAGAGACTGAGGATACATAATAAAAGGTTCGCTTGGCTAGAAATTGCTTATTATTGTTTGCCACCCTTGCCTTCTGACTGCTTGAACATCAGCGCCTCCCTGCAGTGTTTTCTTTTGCCTCTTGCATTTGGGGAATACTCTTGTTTTATAAAGTAGGAATCTAGTGAGTGTATTTTTATTAAGATTTGCACATTTGCAGTTATTTTTCCAATTCACTTGAATCATCCCATATACATATTTTTTTTTTTTTTTTGAGTTGGAGTCTCACTCTGTCACCCAGACTGGAGTGCAGTGGCCGCTACCAGCCACCGCATCCTCGACCTGCTGGGCTCCAGCAATCCTTCTGCCTCAGCCTTCCGAGTAGCCAGAATTACAGGCATGCGCTACCACGCCCGGCTGATTTTTTGACTTATTGTATAGATGAGGTCTCCCTGCCCAGGCGGGTCTCGAACCCGTGGGCTCAGGCAATCCACTCACCTCAGTCTCCCAAAGGCTCAGGATTACAGGCTGAGCCACCGAGCCCGGCTCCATATACATATTTTTAAAGACCTTTAACAAGGCACTTTTGTAACGTTGCACACTGTCTCTTGAAGCAGCTTGAATGAAGACAAAAACTGAAAAAGATAGTGTAATTCACAGGCTGTGTTGAGAAAATAAGGGTTCACTGATATGTTTTTAAGGTGATAAATTGAAGTGATCAATTCTCCCACTACATTCAATTGTTACTTAATTGGGCAATTTCAAAAATTTCCTTTAAAACTCAGTAAACTGCAAAGAGTTGAATTCTGTAATGAGCCAAGGTGATACTCATGAGAATTGCGTTATGTTATTTGTACCCAATTTGCATAATAACCAATACCAGAGCCACTCAACTTCTCTCAACAGTCATGGTTTAATGAGGTAGTTATCCACTCCTAACTCCAACTGTTCCATTTTTTGGTCTTATTCAATATCTGTAATTGTCTATCAGAAATGCTAACAAGTGTATACAAGCACTGCTTCTGATTTTCCTAACCGCTACCAAAGTGACTGTAGCTGGGCTTCTTCTTCATGTTAGCTAGGAATTTCATATCTGCCTTTTGGCAGCATTATTGAAGAATATATTAGTTTCCTAGGACTGCCATAACAAAGTACCACAAACTGAGTGGCTAAAACATTTATCTTATACCGCTATGGAGGCTAACATTCCAAAATTAAGATGTTGACAGGGTTATACTCCCTCTGAAAGCTCTGCTCTAGGGGAGAATCTGTTCGTACTTTTCACTTGCCTTCTGGTGTGGCTGCACTCCTTGGTATTCCTTGGCTTGTAGGTCCATCAACCTCTGTCTCTGTCAACACTCAGCATTCTTCCTCTGTCTCATCTTTTTATGCATGTCTTTCTGTGTTTCTTCTTATGGCATCGTCATATTGGAGAAGAGACCCAGTACCCACTCCAGGTCGATGGCATTTTAACTAATTACATTTGCAATGACCCTATTTCCAAATAAGGTCATATTTTGAGGTACTCAGGTTAGGATTTCAACATATAATTTTAGAGGGCAAGAGGGAAGGAGACAGGTTCAGCCTATAACAAAGAGGAAGTCTTAGGATGGATATAGTACATGGAGTTCTTAATTGTGCATTAGGCCTTTAATTCATAGTTATTTTAAGTTTCATATTGCTGTTTTAATATTTTGCATATGTTTGTTTATTCCCTACTTCATTTAACAGAGGACAAGAGGCAGCTTAAACAAAAACATGTACAATACAGTTGTGACGAAAGAAAATTTAAATAGAACTAGAAAATGCAAAATATAAGTAAAATTAAGACAAACAGAAAAAGCAGATAGAATAGAATTTAGGAAAGGGTAAATGTTTTACTGAACACAGTGTGTGGGCAATTACAGATCAGAGTTTGAATGACAGCTTCTTTCTGTACTAGCTGTGTGAACACGAATAACTTCCCTTTCTCATCTATGATAAGAATAATTTTACTCATTATTTACCATAAAACCTCTTATTCAGGATAAAAAAGTAGTTTAATGAGATAATTTTGCTAAGTTGATTAGCATTGTGCCTGACAAAAGATGTGTGTCATAAATGATAGCACTTACTCATATATTAACTTTAAGAAAATCAGATATACCATTTTTACTTTAAGAAGGCTGACTTTCTAAGATCACAGTGGAATGAAAATACTTAACACCAACAATAACAAAAAAAAGAAGGTTAAGATGTGCCTTTGAGATCCCTAGTAGCCAAAACAAAAGGGTTGAATAAGTAATTGTCACATTCAGATAAGAGAAAGTCTACTGCTTCTTGAGAGGAAGCCAAACTTCAGGTATTTATGATTTCCCAGAGATAGTTCTCATGTGAGATATTCGATAGAGAATTCTGAGTTATTAGTAAGTATGTTCTTAAGAAATGCAGTGTTGCATATTTTGAATGTTTGTTGTAATATTCTCTGGGGAAATTTGAAATACATAAACTAAAAATACAATCACCGAACAACCAAAATAACTTTATTAGAGTACATGGGGTGTTGGTAGAAGGAATATGTAGTTTTTATTCTTTCATAAATACCACTTTGTTGCTTTTTTAAAAAATTGGGACTAATTAGAATTTGAGTTTGAAATGAGATGAGAGTTTGCACAATACTTATCATGTTGATTCATCGGCATTACTCTTCAATTTATGTCATTTTTTTCAGTCAACCACCATTTAAGTGCTTACTGCATGTCAACTCCTCTCAGTGTTAAGGACTTGACAGTATATACAAACAAATAAGAATTTCTGACTTCATGGTGCTTACTTTCTAGTGGACTGGGGCAGAGAATTAAGAATTATATAAATATATTTGCAGGTACATGACATTGCTACCTAGGTTGTTAGTCATGCCTAACGTTGTCAGCGTAATCATCTATCTAGAGTATGCAGCAGTATGTTTCTTACAAATATACTGACTATATAGCTTGGAGGGAAGGAAGAAGATAGGCATCCAGTTGTGTCAGGCACTGTCTCAGAACAGGGATATAAGGAGAGTTGTCTGGGAAAGTAAACCAGGGACCTGGAGACCTTAGTGTAGGCAGATTTGACTCCGTTTTCACATTTCATGGCTGACTTGTGTGAGTCTGATGCCTAAGTAGGAATTTCTTTCTGAACAAAAATTTTTTTTTCTTACTATTCACCATTCTAGGAGATATGTGGACTGTAACAGACTGGCCTTGTGGTAACGGCACCACCATGACATCTTTCTGTTGCCATGAAGCTACAAACTTTTCAAAACTCTTGAGTACCAATTATGGAGCAAAAATCACACATTAAAAGCCAAACTGCCCCCACCATTTTTCTGGTTCCTAACCTGATTCACATTATTTTCTAGAAGTCTATGCTCTCAACATACGACCTATACCCAGCTATAGGTTACATAGTCCTGTTCTGTGCCCCATCTAGCCATCTATTCTCTTGTGTCTAGCAGCCCAGTCAGGCCAGTGTATCATTTCAAAGCTTAAAAATCTGAGGATAACTTTTTCCTTTCCATTTAAGATCAAGATTGGTAATTTTGTTTTACTCATAATCTGACTGAAGATAAATTTTAGAAAGTGGCTACTCCATTGACATTAGGTAGAATTTTTATGGTTTTTGAGGAAGATGAAAAAATAATCTTTCACTTGCTCATATCCAAGTTGAATTTTTCAGCATAATAGGTTACGATGCTAATCCAAATTACTCCCAACTACAAATATCTTTGCAACTCTAAAATGAGAATACTGTCCTGAGGAATTTTGAAATCTGTGTGTGTGTTTGTGTGTGTGTGTGTGTGTGTTTTAGCAAAAGTTGTAAAGGTTTTTAAATAAACGAGGATGGTGTTGAACTTTACTTGAGCCATGTATTCCTAGAAAACAGCAATAATTGAGAAATTCTTGCATCTTTTTTTCCTCTGAAATCATCTTATCTTTTTGTGTTCTGCAGAATTACTGAAAAGGACCTTGGATGTTCTAAGACTCACCAGCACCCTTTCTCATCACTCCCCTCTTTTATAAACCCCAATTTTCTTTTTTTGGAGTCAGAGTCTCACTCTCTTGCCCAGGCTGGTGTGCCATGGCAACGCTCATGGCCACCGTAGCCTCGGCCTGCTGGGCTCAGGCAATCCTTCCTCCTCAGCCTTCCAAGTAGCTGGAGCTACAGGCATACACTATCACACCCAGCTTATTTTTTGATTTATTGTAGAGACGAGGGCTCACCAAGTTGTCCAGGCTGGTCTCAAACCCCTGAGCTCAGGCAATCTTCTTGCCTCGGCTTCCCAAAGTCCTGGGATTACAGGCTTGAGCCACCATGCCTGGCTCCCAATTTTCTTTCTTTTAAAAAAACTATTCCCAGCCGGCCTCGGTGGCTTAGCCTATAATCCCACGCTTTGGGAGGCTGAGGTGAGTGGATTGCTTGAGTCCACGGGTTCGAGACCCACCTGGGCAACTTGGCAAGACCTCATCTCTACAATAAATACAAAATCAGCCAGGTGTGGTAGCGCATGCCTGTAATTCTGGCTACTCGGAAGGCTGAGGTGAAAGGATCACTGGAGTCCAGCAGGTTGAGGCTGCGGTGGCTGGGAGTGGCCACTGCACTCCAGTCTGGGTGACAGAGTGAGACTCCAACTCAAAAAAACCCCCAAAACCAAAAAAAACCCCTATTCCTCATTAATACACATTCTCCCTATTGCAATAGTCTGTGTAAAATATGTTTAATTATCTCATGCATTATGTCTGTGAGAGCAGTTATCTATTTTTTTCACTTTTACAAAGTCAGTGCAAATTTTGTTCATATAATTTAATTATGACACAGAATTAAACAGTTGTATAATGAACCATTCCTTTAGAAATATTATTTCATAAAAACTTTAAAGAATACATGTAATTTTGGTGGCTAAGTTAGAGCAATGAACATATATTTTATTCATAAGAAAATGCACACAAATGAGAATAGATTTGTTCTTTGCAACATTTTTTAAATCTGTTTTTGTTGAAAAAACGTTTTTGACTGGTGGTAAAATTTTATTATATATTTAACCAACTGTTGTAAAAGTCCTTTAGGTTACATAAAAATGCCTTTAAATTTTTTTTTTTAAAGATAAAACTTTTGACCTGGAGAGTTCTTTCAGATCAGCAGGGCAGTTACTCTTCTTTACCTAAACCTGTATGTTAGTAAATGCTTTGCTGGACTCTACTTAGGTAAAATTAGACAGCCAGGGGGTCACAATCTTCTAAAGAAATTGCAGCACTTGTTTTTCATTTAACTGATGAAATCTTTTTTTCATGCATTTTTACGGATTCTATTTAATTTAATATGAGACTATTCTGAAAATTTTCATTTCTAAATATGGATCATTTATTTTGAGTCCAATTATCAGTTTTTGTAGGATCAAAAGCCTACATGCCAAAAAACCTCTGGGAATTGTATTTTAAAGTATCCAGGTATAACTGGAACATACATATCCATATGTAATGGGAAATTTAAAGTTACCCCTTTTCTCACTAGTTATTGCTATGTCTTTCAGAGCCTGAGACTGTCAGGATTTATAAAACACCTTATTAACTTAGAATAATTCAAATATCTTTTCTTTTAGTCCAAAAAGCAGGGAGAGAATATCTAAGCAAATAAAGTAAACAAAATTATGAGAGATGTATTTATCTACTTATGGAACTATTTTAAAACTTTAGAATCAACAGTTTTCTGTGATACAATTGCATTGTAAAAAATGGGAAACTATATATTTTTCTATGCCAATGTGTTGATACATTTATTAAGGTTGTTCTTAGCTATTTATTAGAGCGAGACAAAACAAGGGATATCCTGCCAGTCAGTTGCCCAATGTTGGCTGCTACCTTCATTTCACTGACATAAAACTGCATTTCTTTAAGGGTGTTCTATAGCACAATCATGTCATTGAGTTCATATTTGAAATTTGTTTTGGATCAGTGCGTTCATTGATTAATTATGACAGCAGATAAGCTTTGTGAATCATCTTACCAATTAACCACTGTAGATGAGGATACTTTCTTCAAATTAGATAAACTTACCCAAAGTGGGAAAATCCAAAATAAGTTTATTATTTAATCCCAAATGTGTATTTTTCTGACTCTAATTTTACTTTTCTTTGGTTGCAAATGAGAAAATGAAATAATTTCTTCTGGTTAGTCTTGTTCTTCTGTCTTAGTTTGTAATGTAGCAGTGAGGTATTCAAGGAGAGCGCTTTCTGAAATGTGAAATGTCAAAAATTAGTCTGGAAAGGTGCTGCTTGGAAGAAACATATGCTGTACAGTCTGGCAATTTGTGGCCCAGACATACAGAGTTGAAACGCTGCATGGTCACTTCTTGGAGACCCACAAGGCACCTTCTTATGTCAGAGACTCTAATCAGTCTTACAGTAAATATATTTAATATTACTTAAACATGTTTAATGTTGTTTAATTATGATCAAGTTATTTTGCATAATTCTATACAAATATAATAAAAGCTTTAAGTAACAAACTAGCTATGTTATCTAGCATGATGGAACTTATTATAAACATATGCAGGACAGAAGGTAAGCTCTCAATAGCCTCACAGTCAGGTCCCACAGAGGATTATTTTGTTCCTCATAATTCATAGTGATCCAAATGTCCTTCTCAGTTTAAGAACAATGCTATGGTGATCTGCTCCTCCAACCTTTTCAGGAGAGTCATTATAATTCCTCTTCTCTGTTGCCATTGTGGCAACCTAGTGGTTAATTGTGGAAGGAGAATTGGGCACAGTAGAAGCAGCGATAAGATTACAAATTGAATCTCCTCAAAGAGACAGTTAATTGGAATATTTGTCATAAACCTGTATAGGCAGTTTCATTCTAAAACACTTCAGAGATTTCCAGCGAATATGGAACAGTTTTTAAATTGTAGGTTAACATGTTTTGTGCTATGTGACTTACTCCTCTGCCCATGGGTGATAGGGACAAGGATTGGCAGTTGATTAAAGTCATATGCCTTATTTGCTATATAGTAAATTTTTGTACATACAAAGGTCACTTTATAAATCACCTGTTCTTTAAAACTGAACTAGCTGTCTTTCAATATCACTCAAATGAATTAAGAACCATCAAGTATATTTTAATTATTTGATACAACGTCTGAAATAATTTGCTGAGGCTAGTATTAATACTGGCATTAGTACTTCTGTGCTAAAATTAATTAATTTATTCAAGTTCAGTAAGTGACAGAGAGTCATAGTCTGGTTGGTTTAACACTCAAACCAAAGGTTTTTTGCTTATTATTATTTTTTTAATTTGTCTCAATCTCTATTTTTTACATTCAGCGTAGACTTAATCATCACTCTAAACCCACCACCCTCCATGATTCTTCTGTTTGGGGTTACTTCATCAAAGATAAGTTTTGTGCAGTGCTATAGATGCTCTTCTACCCTTCTTATTGTTTTCTCTCTATCTCAGAAATAATCATTGGAATTTATATAAAAATCAGTTATATCTGCTGAACTTGGCCAAATGTAGATAAGCAGAGAATTATCGTTAGGGAATTTATTGGCCCCAATCCTATTTTGGCTTTGTTGTAAAGTATATTCACTCGTTAAATTTACTCAGATCCTGTTCCTGCTTTAAAATTGCCTTTATAGCAACATTGACTGATATGAATCCTCTGTTAGGAATAGAGAATGACTGCGACACTTAGAAGTGTTTTCTTCCTTACAATGAGAAATGACCAGTCAGCTAAGAAAAACTGCATCTACACAAGTTAATAGTCAACATCTGACATAAAATAGCAACCTTGGTAAATCCATTTACTTGATATGTCTCTTTTCAAGGGGATTCTCCCTTTCCTTCCTCTGTACTATCCATATTTTCTCATAACTAGTTATATTTATGCATGAAAAGGGAGGGTTTTCACAAAGAGAGTCTCAGAGAACTGTCACTTTCTCAGCTTTTTTGGCAGTGGTTCATCTTTACAACTTTTCTCATGAATAGTTTGTTTTTAATCTTTGTGAAGGAAGAGTGGGGCTCAGGCACTGACACTGATACTATCTCACATTGTATGTTTTGGTTCTTTCACATTTTGTTGTTAAAAGATGTCTAGTTTTCTTGGTCTGACCAATGAATTGCAAAGATAGCCTAGGACTCTGAAGTTTCTAGCACTTCCAACCGTGGAAAAACATGGGCAGCATGAAAAAAAACTCAAAGGTCTTAGATAAAGAAACATAAAAGGCTTATTCTTAAGAATGGGTGGCACAGTTCAACCTCTGAGGAATAAATGGTAGTAAAGAAAAAATTTTTTTGCATTCCAATAAAAGAGATTATTTTAGAAGAAGACAAGAAGGAGTAAGGTTTTGTTAATTTTATTCCTGAGCCTCAAATGTATTAGTTCATGACTGATTTGCAGACAATTATAACTAGTTTGATTGTACTATACAACAAATCTGTCAACCCATGGAGATGAGGTATTTATGGGAATCCTCTATCCTATGGGTGTCTTCCAGGTATCATGTCAATTTCACTTTTTTGTCTAGACCATTTGCTTCTGCCCAATAGAGTTTATTTACCATTTGAATTCCAGATATATTTATTTCACCTGCTATCATAGTCCCCTGATTATATCATATAGAACAGAGCTAAGAAAATGCTATCTTTTTTTGTTCATTCTTCCTTAACCTGCAGCATTGGCTTCATTTTCTCTCAAGATATTTGGAACATTTTTCTTCTTGTGTTTTGCCTATTTTAAAAGGTCATCTAGATGATCATAGTAACTACTATTTCTTCTCCTATGCCCTTTTTCTGTTTCTCCTTTAGTTGACTTTATTACTACCAAACACATTATTTTTCAGTCTGGTTTTACTTTCTTTTGATGTCATAAACTCAAGACCAAGCTGTTTTGCCAGATTCCTGGTAAACACTTTGATCTTTAAATTTTGCTGGCCTTTCTTTGGTTTTTAAAAGTTGCCTTGTGTTATTTTTTATTAAACATTTTTTTTAACAGCAGTTTCAGGTTTATAGAAAAAAATGCATGGAGAGTACAGAGAGTTCCACATACCTCTTCTTCTCTGCATCTCCTTTCCCCACAGTTTCACCTATTAACATCCCATGTTAGTATGGTACATTTGCTACTATTGGTGAACCTATATTGCTATATTATTAACTAAAACTTATAGTTTGCATTAGAGTTCTTTTTTAAATCAACCTGTTTACTGTTTTGACAAATGCACAATGTCATGTATTCACCATTACAATATCATGCAGAATTTTATCGCCCCAAATTGTTCTGTACTCTACCTACTCACCCTTTCTCCCTCTGCCATGAAACCCTGGCCATCACAGATTTTTTACTGTCTCTATAGATTTTACTTTTCCAGTATATCATATAGTTGAAATCATACTGTATGTACCTTTTTCCGGATCAGTTTCTTTCACTTAGTAATAAAGTTCCTCCATGTTTTCAAAGTTCCTCCATGTCTTTTTGTGGCTTGATATTTCACTTATTTTTATCATTGAATAGCACTCTTGTGGTGGATGAACCATTCTATATTTGTTTGCTCACTTTTTTCTGTTCCCTTTGGCCATTACCATCTCTTAGATTCTCTAAGGTGTGATCCCTTAGACCTCTTCATCATCATTGACCTTTCCTCTGAATTTTGAGAGATGTCATGAATTTACTTATAACTAAAGTGTATGTCTTCAATTTACTATTAATATACTCCATTGCAAATTTTAATCAACAATAATGAATTCTATTTCCATAAAGTATATCAGGATCTCAATGATTTCTAGACCACCTTTATCCTGCATCAGTAACTATCATCACTCATGTTTATTGTTTCAATGGCATCCTAACTTGTCTCTCTTCATATCCTCTTTGTCTTTGTGAATCTATTCTCCATAGATTTGCAAGAATGATATTCTAAAAACAAATCTGTTTGTATCACTTTCTTGTTTATAATTCTTCAAGTTTTTTTCATTGTTCTATTTTTGGATTTTTAAAAAACTTGATATATCATAGTTGTATATATTTTGAGGGTGCATGTGATATTTTGATACATGTATGGAATGTGCAATGGTCAAGTGAGGGTAACAGAATATCTGTCACCTCAAATATTTATCTTTCTTTGTGTTGGGAACATTACAAATATTTTGTTCTGTTCTGGCAATTTAAAATATGCAATACACTTTCTACTGAACTATTGACTACAATAACTTATTCCTTCTAACTGTTCTTTTGTACCCATCTACCAACCTCACTCTATTCCCTCATTATCCTTTCCTTTCCAGCCTCTGGTAACCACCATTCTACTCTCTACCTCATAAAAGTCACTTTTTTAGCTCCCTTATATGAGGGATAATATGCAACATTTGTCTCTTGGTGCTTTGCTCATTTCACTTGACATAATGACCTGCAGTTCCATCCATATTGCAAATGACACAATTTCATTCTTTTTTATGACTGAATAATATTTCATAGTATATATAGTTCATGTTTACTTTATTCATTCACCTGTTAATGAATACTTAGACTGATTCAATATCTTAGTTACTGTGAATAGCGCAGCAAGAAACATAGGGGTGCAGATATCTCTTTGATATACTGATCCTTTCCTTTTGGACATATATGCAGCAGTGAGATTTATGGAATTATATGATAGTCTGTTTTTTTAGCTTTTTTGAAAATTTCCATATGGTCCTCCATACTGGTAATACTATTTTATATTTCCTCCAACAGTGTATGAGCATTCCCCTTATTCCACATTCTCACCAGCTTTTCTTACTGTCTTTTTGATAATGGCTGATCTAACTGGAGTGAGATGATAGCTCATTGTGGTTTTGATTTGCATTCCCTGATTATTAGTGATGCTGAACACATTTGCATTTGTTGGCCATTTGTATCTCTTTTTTTGATAAATGTCTATTTATATTTTTTGCCTATTTTTTAATTGGATTAATTTTGTTCCATTGAGTTGAGTTCCTTATATGTTCTAGTTATTTATCCCTTTCTGGATGAATAGTTTGGAAGTATTTTTTTCCTACTCTGTAGATTGACTCTTCACTCTGTTGATGGTTGGTTTTCTTTGCTGTGCAGAAGATTTTTAGCTTAATATAATCCATTTGTCTATTTTTGCTTTTGTTGCCTGTGCATTTGAGATCTTACCCCAGAAATCTTTGCCTAGACCAGTATCCTGCAGCATTTCACCAATGGTTTCTTCTAGTAGTTTCATAGTTTCAGGTCTTTCATTTAAGTCTTTAATCCATTTTGAGTTAATTATTTGTATATGATAAAATATAAGGTTCTGGTGTCATTCTTTTGTCTAGGGACATCTAGTTTTCCCAGCATCATTGATTAAATAGGTTGTTCTTTTTTCAATGTATGTTCTTGGAAACTTTGTCAAAAATGAATTGGCTGTAAGTGTATGGATTTCTGGGTTCTCTATTCTGTTCCATTGGTCTGTTTTTCATAATTTTTGTGATAAAATTCAAAATCCTTAACATTCCTCCTAGTCCCTAGATGAGCTAGCCCTTGCTTCCCTCTACAGCCTAATTATATCTTTCCTCAGCACTTTCTTCTCCTGGCCTCCTGGCCTCTTGCCTTTTTAAATATATCATTATTTTTTATTTCCAATGCTTCCCATTAGATTTTTTTCTCTGTCTGCTTCATGCTTTCCCCAAGTCTTTCCCTGGCTAATTCCAACTAATTTATTTTTCTCTCTGTATTTAAATATCACTGTCTCAGGAAGCCTTCCATGATTCCACAAATGAGGTTGGCAGCATCCTGTCATCAGTGCTCCTATGGCTCTGTTCACCTCCATAGTACTATGAACACTTGAAATTAATTTTAATTGTTTGTAATTAGGTGAATAGCTTACCATCTAGATATAAACATTGTTAGGGCAGTGTGCCTTCCTCATTCTCAACAATGTCTTCAGAGCTCAACTCAGTGCCTCCAACATGGCGGCTGCACAATAAATACCTGTTGAATGAATGATTTTTCTTACTTCCTCATTTTGCATAAGGCTATTCTGGTTTCATAGATGCAATAACTCAAAATCTTGTTAAGGATACAAATTAAACATTTGAATATATTTTTCTTCTTTGCACTGCTCTATTTCAGAAAATATGTTTGGTCTGATTTCTTAGAACATATTGTATTGTCTTTTTAAAAATATGTGATTTCTTTCTTCCTATTTATCAGCAAGTATTAATCTCATTGATAAGGATGAATAAATTTAAATAGAAATAAGTTTCCTCTGGAATTGGTGAAGATATCTTTCTGAAATTACAGTGAATCTATTGTTTTCTCGTTAATTTTCATCTGTATGGGAAACATTCACTAATCAAATTCAGAAATATGGCAGCCTTGAGAATGAGGAGGACGAGAGCTAGAGTTGGAAAGTTTGCCTCTGCAAAGAAGAGTTTCTGTTTCATGTTTCCCTAAACCATCAGGAGCTCTGTTTTGGGCCTTACACTGCTGCTCTTGTCAAAGGCCAGTCCCTGCAGGTTTCCTTTTATAATCAGAGCAGGGGGCTTTCTGCTCAGTGTGGTTTTAGCAAACAGAACCCATCCTATAAGCATCCGTGATTTGAAATGGATCCCCTAATGGTCCAACAGCTGGCCTCATCTCTAAACCTACCCTGTTTTTTAAAGATTGGACCAGCTTCCACCATTGTCTCCTTTATTTTTTTCTTATGTAGACTGTACTTAGGCAAATAAGAGGCATTTTTTTCTTTAATTTCTCCTCATATTCATATAATT
This sequence comes from Carlito syrichta, assembly GCF_000164805.1. Lineage (NCBI taxonomy): Eukaryota > Metazoa > Chordata > Mammalia > Primates > Tarsiidae > Carlito > Carlito syrichta. The sequence continues at coordinate 289,679 of NW_007248568.1, read as the reverse complement.
AGCTAAAATTTTTCATTTTTAATGACTTTGTTTTATTATGCATGTTTCTCCCTAATTTGGGTATTTCCATGGAAGTTTTACAGAGAAGGAATTGCTCCCAAAGCAGCTAGTGTTCATTTTTTTTTCTTTCTCATGATCATTTAAAGTATGATTTACTTATGTGCTTACAGGTAATTATAATGCACAAAGACTTTGGTATTCATGTATGTCACAGAACATGAAAAGAGGAGGTCCAGGCAAGAGAGGGATGAAGACCTTTGTGAGAGTGGTAGCCCTCACTGTGCAAGCAGGGGCAATGAAAGCTTAAGGGCAGGTTATTGGAGAGAGAGGTGGTTAATCAGCTGAGCTTCTACAGTACACCGGGCTTTAGGCAGTCAATGGTGTCCTATGTCTTGATTCCACTACACTCTGCTTACTCCCAGACATATGCTGTGGTGCATTTCTGACTGTGCCATCTTTTCTCTGCTAAGGACTTTGCAGGATTATTGACATTCTTCATTCTCTGTTAGTACAAGTTTATTATTATTCTGCATTCTGTTGGAAGTGGAGTAATTACTGGGGTTTAACCCAGTAATAGACAAAAGCTCACTCACACATTAAGTACCAGAGAAACATTTGTACATGAGTGATTTTCTCTTATAGATTAAATCTGCTTTGTAACTTGCATTCTTATGTGATTCTCATTTGATAAGTAAGCTTAAGAGTTATAGACTTCTCCAAAAGAACACAATATGCAATATGATCATTTCCTTAATACTTCACATAATGGCAGTCTAGAGCAGTAGATTTTGCACCTTTCTTAAGTTTGTAGATGTGATTTAATTTAATTTAAGCAACTTTGCAGTTTTACCTTTACTTAAGTCAAAACAATATTGCTTTTTGTTTTAATTATCATTTCCACTGAAACTCATAATTGTCTATAAGAAAATGGAATGCTCCCTATCTCATAAAAACCAAAGGAAATGTTAGTTTGCTTTTGAGCAAAATAAATTTTAACAAAATCAATCTATTAGTTTGTCTAGACTTGGCTGAAACTATTTTTTATTCATTTTTTTTAAAAAGTGTGATGGTAAGTGCTATGTAAATTCTTGTTAATATAACTTTATAAGAATCTATTTTGTAAAATGTTCTGCCAGAATAAGAGTACTTAAATGACACACTAATAGTTGTATTGGCTAATACTCTAAAAAAATGACAATTATTGAATAATACTTAAGGTAAATATTTTCATGTCTGATCTGATTATTTAGCATCTGGCAATAAATTGATGAGATTCTAAAAGAATGTGAATACTCTATTTTTGTATTATCAACCGAAGTTTAACAATTGTAACTTGAATAAAGAGGCCCTTTCTTCTTTATATTTTTCTTTTCATTTGTATCATAAACACCTGAACAATCTTGGAATACAAAGGAAAATATCTTTACATGTATCTTTACATGGCAGAGAGAGAGCAGAAAATAAATAGATTTATTTTCTGGTCATTACCAATGTGAAAGTTTTTTCATCTGTGAATATACGGATCTGGAGAACTCTCACTAGGAGAGTATGGTCCTGTAAGGCTTAAGTCATTTTATTTCCAAACTAGTATTTAGTTGTTACAATCAGTCAGGCATTATTCTCGGTACTTACTATTTATCAATTAACACAACAACCTATGAGTGATATGCTATTTTTACACCCATTTTAGAGATGAGGAAGCTGAGTCATGGAGAGGTTAAGTGGCTTGCCATAGTCACATAGCTACTTAGTTGCAGAATAGAAATTAAAATCCTGAAAATCTGGCTTCAGGTTTATAAAAAAGCATGGAATGATTCAAAATATTTTATAAAACCATGAATTTTTAAATGTACTTTATCATATGCACATATATATAAAATAGCTATATATGTATAATAGTAGAAAACCATCCTTCAGTGATCCAAATGAGAAATCAAATTGTTTAATTGGTGTCATCACTTGCAGAAAAATAAATAGCAATTAGGTACTGTTTGAAGTAACTGATCTCAAAACAATGGCCTTCTGGAATTTTTCTTTGGTATTTTGAAACAGATCAACCTCAAGAGAAAAGCCTCGCTATTTGTTATGGACAGAATGTGCTCTCCCAAAAGTCATATGTTGAAGTTTTAATGACCAAGGTGGATGGTATTTGGAGGTGGAGCCTTTGGGAAGTAATTAGGTTTAGATGAGGTCATCAGGGCGTGGCCCCATGATGGGATTAGTGTTCCTATAAGAAGAAGATGAGAGACCAAGACTGCTCTCTCTCTGCCATGTAAAGATACAATGAGAAGGTGGCCATCTGCAAGCCAGGAATAGGGTCCTCACCAACAAGCTGACAATGCTGTCACTCTAATCTCAGAGTTGAAGTCTCTAGAACAGTGAAAAATAAATGTCTGTGATAAGCCACACAATCTATGGTATTTTTTTAGAGCAGCCTGGACTAAGACACCATCAGTGGTTGAGAAATCAGTGTGGGTAGTACCTAGATTCTTACTTAATATTATCTTAAATATACAATGCAGAAACATTGATAAATTAAAAAAGAAACTGTGACTGGTGTCTGTCCCTTGAAATTATGAAACATTCACTCCTTTATCTATAAGACAGAACTTTTTATATCTTTGGAAGTTTGTCATAGAAACTTCCTTGCTCTTTGGTTAAACATTCTCACCAAATGAAAACAGTGATGACACCAAAATATCATCAAAGTGTAAATTTTATACCCATCCTAATTATTTTTGATTCCCAACTAAGGCAAAGAAACTACTCACCTAACAAATAGCCAGCATTAGGCTTCTAGGTATGTGCCTAGATATTTTTCTCCTTACCTGGGAATCCTTGTCTAGTAGCTTTTTTCTTGTTGTGGCAGAAAAAAATCCCTGTGAAATGGCATTGAACCCAGGTCACATACACATTTGGCCCCAAATTTACTTTTAATCAATTGTCTTAGCCATTTTATAGTTTTTGTCTAATTGTTTATTCATAGGCTAAGCTAATACCTCACAGCCAGGCAAATTTTTATGACTCTGTATATAATTTCTGAACAAATAGGGTGTATAATGGAAATGAAAATGCTGACATTGTGCTTTCTATAATGGCATGAGTGGACTCAGTATTACAAAGTACACTTTTATTACATCCTTCCGCCAGGCCATTTATATGAAGCATGGATTGAAATACAATTTAGAAGTGTGATGTTAGTACTTGAACCCAATAGATGGAATATGAAAACCATCCAACAAGTAAACAGACAAATGTAAATGATCCAGAGACAGAAAACAACTGACTCACCAAGGTCTGTAATAATGTTAACATAGCTATTAGAGTCTTCTTCAGCATGTCTCTAAATCAGGCTTTTTTTTTTTTTTTTTTTTAACAATTGTCAGTATTTATCTTTTAAAAACGATTCATATAAACCTAGTTCAGCTAGGCCCACAGTTGTCATTCAGCAGTGCAGGAATAAGTCTTATTCTCTCTGTTTATCTACCTCTTTCTGTCTCTATATCTCTTTTTTTAAAAAATTTATTTTAAAGATGTGGGATACAATTCAGGGTTAGATATACAAATGTTCATTATGCATATTGATGAAGTATGCCCCCCTTCTCCTGGCAGTTTTCTTCTACTGCCAATCCTGCCCCCACTCCCCTGGCAGTTTCCCACTACTGCCAATCCTTTTCCCATAGTATTACAATAATTGTCCAAAATCCATTTATGAGTGAGAACATGTGATACTCAGTTCTTTGTTTCTGTGAAAGAGCACTCAGTATTATAGCCTCTAAGTCCATCCAAATTGCTGTGAAGTTCATAATTTTGTCCTTCTTTATGGCTGTGTAATATTTCATTGTGTGTGTGTACCACATTTTTTTTCATCCAGTTCTCTTTCAATGGGCATCATGGTTGGTTCCATGTTTTTGTTATTGTGAATAATGCTGCAATAAACATGCATGTACAGGTATCTTTTTCATAGAGTGATTTGAGTTCCTCTGGGTATGTTCCCAGTAAGGGGATTGCAGGGTCATATGGAAGGTCGATTTTTAGATCTTTTAGGAATCATCACACTGTTTTCTACAGTGCTTGTACTAGTTTACACTACCACCAACAGCAGAGAAGTGGTCCCTTTTTCCCCACATCCTTTCCAGCATCTGTTTTTTGAGTGATTTATGATGGACATCCTGACTGGAGTTAGGTGGTACCTCAGGGTGGTTTTAATTTGCATTTTTTAATGACCAGTGAGGCTGAGCATTTTTTCACGTATCTATTGGCTGCTTGTATGTTTTCTTTTGAGAAGTGTCTATTCATATCTTTTGCCCACTTTGTAATGGGGATGTTAGGTTTTTTACTTTCAGTTTGTTAAGTTCCTTGTAGGTTCTAGACATTAGGCGTTGGTCAGATACACAGTTGGCAAATATTTTTTCCCATCTGTGGACTGTTTTCCTGCTCTCTTGATAGTTTCTTTAGCTTTGCAGAAGCTTGTCAGTTTGAGGAGGTCCCACTTGTCTATCTTATCTCTTATGGCATGGGCACTTGGGGTTTTGATCAAGAATTAGTAGCCAGTTCCAATTTCCATAAGGGAGTCTTGTGCATTTTCTAGGTGGTTACGTGAGAGATGTTTTTGGGGGATGGAGGTCATTATTTCTGCAACTTACTGTCAAAGGTTTCAGCCCCTACCCAAGAATAAGAGTAATAATGGTAATAATGTGTATATTATTTTATTATTATGAATGTATATGTGTTTTCCCTTCTTGGCAGTATTCTTTTTTTAATAATTTTAGAATATTTCCTTAAATTCTATTTGTGACTTTGTTTTGAATTGATTTTTATAGTTTAATTTACAGAAAAATTGACAACTTTATTGTATCATTCAATCCAAAACCATGACATAATTTTTCATTTTTTACCTCCTCCATTAAAGCTTTATAATTTTTTTAAAAAACATTTGTAGCTACATTGTTGTTTATATTTTTTCATAGGTAGTGCCTTCTTGCAGTTGATTTTTATATATCTATCATACTGAACTCTCCAATTAATTCTAATAACCTATCTCTGGATTTTTAGAAAATTCCATGTAGGCAAGCATATCATTCTCAAAATAATGTCAGATTTTTTCTAACTTTGCTTTTTGATATTCTTGTGCTAGGTGTTCTAGCTTAATATATAAACATAGACACAGACATAACAAACTTTTTTATTCCTGTTTTTAACTGGAACACTTTCAATGTCTTGCTATTTAGTATCATAGTTGGTAGGGGTCCATGCATGGTTTTTATGAAATTGATAAAGTTCTCTTTTACTTCTAGTTTTCTTAGAATTTGTTGTTATGAATAGCTTTTAAATTTATCAAACATTTTTATTCTGTAAATATTGGAATAACAATATTTTATTTTTCTCCTTTCATCTGTTAATGCAATTACCTTAATATATTTTTCTAATAATAAAATATCTTTGTATATTTGGAATAAATTCATCTTTGTCTTAATGAATGTGTTTATATAATCTGAAATCATTTAAAACTTTTGTATTTGTCTTCATAAATAAAATTAGCCAATAGTTTTTTTCTCACCTAAATTATTCCCATCTTTTTATTAATAATAGTATACTAGTATAGCCCAAATATTTTGTTTTTTCTCTGCTGTGGATCTTTGTTTTTTTGTAGATTTAATGAATGTCATTTGTAAAATTATATCGGCCTGGGATACTTTTTAAAAAATTATTGTCCTGCAAGAATTAAAAGTTTGCAAAAGTTATTTGGAATAAGATTTATATAGGAATTGTAAATATTATTACCATTGTTTTATCATCAAAGAAAATGATATATAAAAATCGGAAGACTTTTTTAGGGTTATGTGACATTTACATAGAAAAAGAAATAGAGTCACCAACTTCCTTTTATTATTATTATTTTTGTGTGTGTGTTCAATTCGTGGAAGCACACTTGAATATGTAGAAACAGAAGCCTTTGGGATTCATTTTATTCTGTTTTCAAGGTCTAACACGAGAACTCTGTCATCACTAAGGCCACAAGTGACCAAAAGTGTCAGCAAGTGATGCTCTTTGATAGATGATCTCCAAGGTGCATACTTTTGCAAACATGGAAATGCAAAGAACATTTGAAACCTGCCAGAATTCCCAGTTAATATTTGGATCACCTTGCAGAATATCTGCATTTTTTTTCTCTAGGGAAGAGTAGTATGTCCTAGAAAACAGAGGGATTTAGATTCTTACATTTGTTGCTTTTCCAAGGTCTTAATTTGATTTTGTAGTCCTCTCGATAGGGACCATGAGGTGGTTAAATATATTATATGTAGACTTCAGAGTTTCACTCACTCCTGCCACTTGATGGAAATTCTCCTAAGAGTACAATGCAAATACTCTCACTTCAACAGTCAGAGTTTAATCTGCACCACTGGTGTGTGGATTCTCCATCATAGAGCATGATTCACTAAATCTGTCTTTTGTTATGACTCTGGGGAAACCATCACTTGTCATTCTGCCCAGTAGAGCATGTTGTAGCACCTGCTTTATATTGTACCTTACCACACAGTATCCTTTCTGGTAGAACATCAAATATCCACATGTGAGTAGAGGATGATTATACAGTGAATTGACCCAAACTTCAGCTGCACCAATAAGGTGCTAACTATTGCCATTTTTCTCCTATCTTTGAAGGAATGATAACTGTAGAGAAATAACTAAACCTAATAAAAAGACAATTAACTAGTTTTCAATTTTGAATGACACTTCAATTCACTGAAAAAATGGAGTAGGATTAGATATATCTTAAAGTAAACCTTCACATAGGACAGAATTTTGCAAATTATTTTTAATGTGATTATCTTTAATTTATTTTATTTTAAATTTTTGAAATCTTATCATTTATTTTTTACTGTTTTCTATTTTCAGGAACATAATAAATCTGGCATTTTGCAAAACACAAATATATATGAAATACCTACACTTTAATATATTTTAAACCATTTACTACTTGTGACAAGTCTGTACAAAATACATTGTTATTCCTAATTTATAGATGAAGAACTTGAAGTTAGAGAAATTTAAGTAATATGCAATGGTCATTACAAAGTTAGAGAACTGCTTTTAATTTGTAGCAGACACTGTTAGTTACCTATCCAAAATCAATTTTCCACTTCAGATCCTTTTTTCTTGCAGTAGGACTCAGATTTACTCTTTTGCCTCTTTCCCCCAGTGCTAGTTACCATGTGCTAAAGGAAAGTAGTCCTGTATTTAGCTCGTGGGTAATTTGAATCTTCTAAGTCTATCATAGACATTCAACTCTCCTGCCTGTTTGTTTTAGTGTTAGACATATGGCTCAAATCTGGTAATTGTCATACTAAGAAAGATCTATTGGGGATGGATTCTGAAAAGTTTCCTTATTCTTAAAAGGAGACTCAAGGAAGTAGATTGCCCTTTTCTTCTGCTTATATATAGTAGTCTCTGAATATGATAGCTGGTATGGCAGCCATTTTGTGTCCTGGAAGAGAGCCAGCTTGAGAAAAAGACCAATCCTCTGAGAATGGCAGAGCAGAAGATAGAAATTACTTAGATCTCTTAGAGCATGATTAAGTTGCTGAGATGACAAATCTTGGGGCTACCTCATCTCAGGCCTTGTTGCATTGAGGGAAAAATCATTTAACTATGCTAAAGTCATTTGAGCTGCCCAAAAGTCTTTCTAACTGATACACAATTCAGAATGTCTAACTCAAAAACCAGTCATTCTTCACAGAAATACCACAACAGATAACTTCCACAAGTATCCATTTTTTTCACAGAATAATTGTATCTGTCAATTAGAATTAACATCATCCGTTTAGAATAATGTTCACCAATTTAAATGCCTACAAAGTCATTCAAACTAAAAGAGTGAGGTAGACTTTTGGAAACTTGAAGAACACAGGCCTACATTAAAAAACAGAGAAACTAACCTCTAACAGGTTATTGCTCAGATATTCTAAGTTGTACAGATTTTCTGGCTTTTCAACTGAAGCACCCAAATCTAGTTTCCAATTTTAAATGACACTTTGATTTTTAAATTATTGCCACAGATTTATTTATTTTTAATATACAAGTCAAACAAATAATGAGTATGAACTATATTTGGTCATTTAGTTCTGTAATTTTACAAGCTATGCCTTAGAAGACTATAGCTCTTATTAAATCTATAATGTCTTTGTATCTTATATAAAATAAATTGTATGATTTTTACACTAGTTTTTAGAAAAAAGCAAACTCAACAGTTTTGGAGAGATAGTTCTTTATCACTGCTTGTACCCCAACAGAAACTGCACATATTGAATCTAGGACAACTATCATGATTTACACCCAGAAGAGTGTTTTGTTTTGACAAATCATTGCATCTGCAGACATTTCAAGTTTTAGTACTTAAGAAAAACTGTGTTTGCTATAAAAAGTTTGTTTTGATGACTCTAAAATGTTCTAAAATTTTTTGTTTTAAGTTTTAGGATTTTAGAAACCTTATGGTAAGATTTTGAAATTCACCTAATGCCAGATTGAAATGTCACAGGTTTACCTGAGTCTTTAAGATATAGCTAGAGCTCAAGAATAAGTGAACTTTGGAAAAGGCTTTAGAATTTTGTAATTTCAATTTGATGTATCTTAGCCTGGAAGAATGATAGTGAGAGAAATGTTTCTCTCTCCCTCTCTCTTTTTTTCTTTCCTTTTCTTTTTTTTACTTTTTATCTGTATTTTTCCCAAATATTGATATAATGCATAACCATTCTAGAACATTTGGAAAATAGAAAAAAATTGTGAAATTAGAATGCACATTAATACAATTCTTACCACTCAGAGAAAATAACTCTTAATGTTTTGGCATAATTTCCTTCAATGTTTCATTTTTTCTAAATTTTTTATCTTGCCTATTAAATCATTTTATATAATCATTAAATGTCTTATTTTCTCATATTAACACAAATGAGTCTAGATTTTAGTTCTGAATTTTGAAGGCAGCCTAATTTTTAATTTTGTAGTTAATAATACATTTATTTTCTCTCTGCCTAAGAGCCTTAGAATTTTTTTAATTTATGTTTGATATTCAAATGTTGTACCATCATATATCTCATGCTAACTTTGCCTGGAACTCAGTGAATGCATTTGATTTGTAAAAATAGTTCTCATCACCTCATTAACAATTCTTTTAAATACTATTTTTATTGCTTTGAGTATCTTTGGAAATTTTAATTCTTTTTTTTTCTTGAGTTGGAGTCTTACTCTGTCACCCAGCCTTGACCTGCTGGGCTCCAGTGATCCTTCCGCCTCAGCCTTCCAAGTAACTGGAAATACAGGCGTGTGCTACCACGCCTGGCTAATTTTTTTATTTATTGTAGAGATGAGGTCTCGCCAAGTTGCCCAGGCGGGTCTTGAACCCACAGGCTCAGGCAATCCACTCACCTTGGCCTCCCAAAGTGCTGGGATTACAGGCTGAGCCACTGAGCCCTACCTGAAAATTTTAATTCTTAAGTGAAATCTCTGTTGCCTTTTCTTTCAGAGTTTTTTTCTTTGTTAATAATTTTAGGTTTTTGTTTGTCATTTGTGATATCTTCAAGTTTTTAATTGAAAGTATTAACTCAAACTTTTGGTTCAGTCCATTGTAGTATCTTTTTATAGATCCAGTGATATGTCTTTTTTATTCTTTATATGTCATCATAAAGAAACATCAGTTGGAGGAGTGTTTTATAAAAGGTAAAGTGAAGAGCGTTTCCTTGGTCCCCTCACAGTTCCCATTACCTGCACAAACAACCTTTGGGTACATGCTGGCTACTAGTATTCGCCCTGCCAGCTTATGCACTTAGGATATCCTCAGGCAAGTAAGAATCCTGAGGTGCAGCACAAATCTTTCCACCTCTAGGCAACTCCTGCCATGTTGCAGGCTGGAAGTTATTATTCTTGAATTAAAGTTGTAAGTTTCAGTGCTTACATTTACAGTTTATCATAGTAAGTTGATTATATGTATTTCTCTCCTTATTTCCATGAACAATTAAAATGAGGAAATGAAAAGTTATAAACACAAAAATGTCATAGACAAGAAGGACTAAGAGAATGTCAAATGAGACAACAGTGAATAAGAGATACCAACCAGTTTTTGAAAGCCATAAGACAAAGAGTAAAGTGATAATGAGACAAGCAGGAAAGGCTAAACTGTAAATAAAGGGATAATGATGAAATACATCTGTTTACCAACTAGAGCACCATAGTCTCAGAGAATACTGAAGGCCAGGATAAGGCTTGAGATAGAAAAGTGTGGGAAAATGTTAGACGGTATCACCTAGCACTATACCATTATAATACTACCCATCCCCAGTTGCTGCAGGAGACCAGAATCTTTTCACTGGAGCAATTAAGTAGGAAGATTTCTTGATTATGGAGTAGCAGTCACAAAGGAGTATGTGTTCAAGAGCAGGGCTAATGTGCAAAGCTAATGTGGGAAACTTTGCTTCTGAATCATGAGGTTACCAGATTCCCTCCCTTGTCCACGCTCAAAGAGCATATAATTGGGAGTTTGGAATCATCTTCTTTAAACCAAGATGGCCTTAATGCTTGCTTCTTTCGGCTGACTAAACTTCATTATTTTAATTTTTTTAGAGACAGTGTCTCATTCTGTTGCTGAGACAGGAGTGCAGTAGTGCCATCATGCATTACTCACTGCAGCTTTGAATTCCTGAACTCATTCGTTCTTCTGCTTCAGTCTCCCTGGTAGCTAAGGACTACAAGTGTGTTCCACCATGCCTGACTAATTTTGATTTTTTATTTTGTAGAGAGCAGGTCTTGGTATATTGCCAAGGCTGGTCACGAACTCCTGACTTCAAGTGATCTTTCTCCCTTGGCCTCCCAAAGTGCTGGGATTATAGGCATGAGCTACCACACTTGGCCCAAGCTGACTAAACTTTAGACTATGGGCACTTGACCTCCCTTTCCTTAGTGCATTTACTTTAGAAAACTTTCTGTTGTAAATTATTTTGTTGCCCCTTTGAGTTACAAATCTTCCACAACCAGAAATATCTTTCTCAAGGACCTGGGAGTCATCTCTTTAAAATGTAATCATTAAGAAAGATAGTGTCCCTACCTCCTTCTGAAGGGTAGTAGCCTAACTTCCACAGATGTCGATTAGCAAACACAGGAGGTCTAATGACATTGAATAGCCTCCTCCGAAAATGCTTTGGTACTTTTCACTAGCTTTCCTAAACAATTCCCCCGCCTTTTGTTTCAGAGGAGTTTAGTTCGATCTTTGTCTTCCATTTCAATAATCTTAAATAAAATGTTCCTTACCTGTTAAACTCTACCCAATATAGGTTTTCTTTGAGAGCTCAAAGTCCTCGGAGAAGAGATCTGACCTGCCCGTGCTAAAATTTGTGGGGTCATAAGTATTTCATTTCACATTATGAGAAGGCCCATTTGCGGCAAAGCATGTTCACATACACAGTTTTTAAAAAATGAATCACTTGAGCATAAGAACTGGCAGCCAGGCTCACTGGACATTTGTAAAAATCTTCCATTAAGAAAAAAGAAATAAGAAAGACTTAACACAGCATTTAATTAAGAGGGAAGAGAAAGACAGAGAAAGAGAGAGAGAGAGAGAGAATACTGTATGAAAGAGTAAGTCTGAGGAGTAACAGAATTAGAGTGCTATAATTAGTATTGTTCTGGAAGAGGTTAGCATAAAAATTAACTTCATAAAATATTAGTAAGGATGGTAATGTTTTAGGGGTTTAAACTAAAAGAATAAAAATAGAATGGTAACTTTACAAAAGGTGTGATAAATAAAGAAAAATAGATTGCAAAGGAGAGAGAAAAATGCTTAATAATCATTCCACAAGATTAAAAAAAATTGAAAAATGGAGGAATAAAATAAGCAAAAGAAAACAGGAAAATAGGAGAAATAAATATGATTAAAATAAAATCTAGAAGAACCATTTTGTGCAATATGTATAAACTTGACAATTAAAAGATTGTCAGACTGTATTATTTAAAAATACTGGATATATACTGTTGACTAGAGACATACCTAACATATAAGGTCACAATAAGGACAAAATTAAAGCTTAGAAAAAGATGAGCTAGATAAATACTAACCAAAAGAAAGGTGACATATCTTTTCTCTCTTATGTCCCCTTTATCTGCCATTGGCTCAAATTTATTGGTAATGTTGCATAAGTGTTTTATAGCCCTTAATCTGTTTTTCTATCAATTACTGGAAGACATATGTTACATTTTCCATTGTGAAGGTTATTTTGTTGATTTTATCTAAAATGCTGTCAATTTTTTCTTCATGCATTTTTAGGCTATGTTAAGTGTCTGGAAGTTTAAGCATACTACTCCTTCTTTGTAAGTTTCACTTTCTTGTTAAAATGTGTTTTGTCCAGTTATCATTAATAATAGTCCTTTTCATAAAGTTTGTGTAGTCTGATATTAATATACCACTTCAGCTTTACTTTTTAAAGTATATTCTTACTATGCTTTTTAAAAATTCTTTTTATTTACATATTTTTGTCATTTTAAAAATGTTTGCTTTGTTAATAACTCAAAGCTAAAAAAATTGCTTTTATTCATTCCTGGCAATCTCTTTAACAGACTTTTATAATACATTTATGTTTTCTCTTCTAACTAATACATTTGTATTTCTTTCTTTTTTTTTTTTTTTGAGTTGGAGTCTCACTCTGTCACCCAGACTGGAGTGCAGTGGCCGCTCCCGGCCACTGCAGCCTTGACTTGTTGGGATCCGGTGATCCTTCCGCCTCAGCCTTCCAAGTAGCCAGAATTACAGGCACATGCTACCATGCGCTGCCAGAGTCCAACTCCAGCCAGGTTCAGGGTATCTCAAAGGTGGAGACAGTGTCGGCGATTGGGGGTAAGAAGAGAGAGAGAAAGAGAGAGAGAGAGAAAGAAAGAGAGTGAACTCCAGTCTAGAGCAGAAGCCGTTTAATGGAAATTACAACTGGTCTTTTATATACAGTCGAGTGTGTGAGGGGCGTTCCCCACCCACTGGATGTTCTTTCAGGTATAATCCCATAACCTAATCGATGAAACCTGAATCCATTTATTCAACTTCAATAAATCCTAAGATCATGACCCAGAAGCCTATGACCAATACTAAGGCTCTTAGATGTGACCTGAGTTTCAATTATAAGTTGTGTGAAAGCCAAAACTGCAGTTTGTGGAAGAATCGGAGCAATGAGCTTCTAAAGTTAGCTTGTGTGCCTCCCGGTCTCTGAGTTTTTATGTTTTGAGCTTACAGGAGCTTAATCTGGTTAGTGCTGAGTAGAAAGGGGGAGGAAATGGGGTCAATAGCTCCTGAACGCATCCTAGTGGTCTTGGGGTCAACGGCCCTTCCTGATCCCTAACGCTCAGTGGGCCTCCGTGGCTGGCTCCCAACATCTCCCCCTTTTTTATTTTTTAGCACGAAACCATGAAACTCTGTATTGTACTTCTTTAGCACTCTGAAGATGATTGGGAGTAAACACAGCAACAAAAGAATCACTGCTCCACAAATTCTCACATTGATGAGTATAGACATTAATGATTTTTGATTAGGAAATGATGCCTGAATTTCTTGATGTAATTTAGTAAGGTCTATACTCAGGTCTGAATGGTTCCAAATTTCAAGTTACTTTGTCCCAAGTATGGGCAGATTTAAATTCAGAGTGAAATTGGAGAGCCAATTTTATTTTTAAGGTCACAAGTTCTTGCCCGACTGCTAAAACATTAACCTTACTTTCTAACTTCTGGTCTATGATTTCCTGAGTAGCTACGGCAATAGAAATGTTTTTAGATAGCCAATCAGCAAGCATAGCTGTATGAACTTCCTTAGGTAATACTATAGCTGAAAAGTAGCTATTAAGGCTGTAACTCCAAAAATCTTTTCCAACAGTGTTTTTAAGCCATATTCACAGGAGGCTGTCTGAGAACAACAAATCCCTTACAAGAAACATCAGTTAAACAATTAGTTAATACACTTGTTTACAAGACAAATTATAAACATCATTTTGATGTTCTATGGTCAATGTTAACACTGGAGGTACCCATTAATTAATATGCCATCTAGCAGAGATGGGATTTTCCCCATCTAACCTTGAAGTATAAGGTCAAGTTTTACACAGGGTAAAAAATAGTCCACTTTAGAGTCATAAATATAATCTCTCCATATTGAATATCCAGAATCTCGTGAAATGATCAGCCAGTCCTTCTCAGTGTTGTTAGAAACAAATGGGAGGTGAACAAGAGCTTCCTTCATAAGTCCTTTGTCTGAGCCACCCACTTGAGAAGAGACATGTGGGTGGAAAAAAAAGGGGGGTGAGAAGTCTGGAGGCTGGGGTTAGGTGCCATGGCCTTTGGCACCCGCCCCTTCTCCGAAGGTAAAAGAGAAAGCCTGGAGGATGGGGACAGGTGCCATGGCCTTTGGCACCTGCCCCTTCTCCGAAGGTTAAAGAGAAAGACTGAAAGTCAGAACTAGGTGCCACGGCCGTAGACGCCTGCCCTTCCTTCCCAGATAAAGGTGAAGGGACTCACAGAACAGATTACAAAAAACAGGAGTAGTAGGGAAAGCAGGAATTGGAGTTATAGGAGGAATAGGAGAGGACAAAGGAAGTGGAAATCCTTATTTTGTTTACGTTTTTAGCATGTTGTGAAGTTACCATATCTCCTGCTTCTTCTGC